>NC_090190.1:25673726-25831226 GCF_024679245.1 Pseudorasbora parva | reverse complement strand
GAGGGCAATATAAGCTTTCAAGCAAAAAACCTTGCCTCTGTGTGTGTGTGACAATGGTTTTCTAACTGTGTGTTCGTTGTAAGAGGCCGATCACATGGATATGACTTTTGTGAGTCAAAGTTATAGCGCCACCAACTGGCAGCAGGAAGTGTGTCACTTTCAAAATTGCTTTAAATCGCCATCTTATTTTCACCCGATTTACTTCAAACTTCATCAGTATTATGTCAAAACATGGCAGATATAGACATATGAATGGATTCCTGATTCTTGAAATACTGTTGTCATGGCAATGTGTCAAAGTCTTATAATCTTTTTAGGTGTTTTTGACACTCTCCCTTAAATGTCCAGTAGAGGGCAATATTGTATAAGTTTTCAAGCAAAAAAAACTTGCCTCTGTGTGTGTGTGTGTGAATGTTTTTCTAGCCTGGTGGGGACTTAAACCTGAATGCACACAGACTCATGGGGACTCGTGTCACTGTAGGGACCTAAACTGAGGTCCCAATGGGTACAAAAGCTTATAAATCAGACAGAATGAGTTCTTTTAAAAATGTAAAAATGCAGAAAGTTGTGTGATGGGTAGGTCTTGGGGTAGGAGCAGTGCAGGAGGACAGAATATATGGTTTGTACAGCATAAAAACCATTACGTCTATGAGTCCCAGATAGTGAACCAGACGTGTGTGTGTGTGTGTGTGTGTGTGTGTGTGTGTGTGTGGGTGGGTGGGTGTGTGTGTGTTGTGGACGGGAGATGGGCTGAGCTGATTTGAGTTGCCTGCAGCATTACTACTGTGTGTGTGTGTGTGTGTGTGTGTGTGTGTGTGTGTGTGTGTGTGTGTGTGTGTGTGTGTGTGTGTGTGTGTGTGTGTGTGTGTGTGTGTGTGTGTGTTTGTGTGAGCCACTCTTCTGTCTAAAAAGATTACCTCTCAATGCTGTGCTTTGGCCTGCATTAGAGGATTAAACATATTATTCTGGGTTTGAATAAAACAAATAAATGTATAAAACCAGTTTATTTGTAGGGGATTGACAATATTGTTTTATATAATTAGTTAAATAATTGTGGTAATACAAATAATTATTAATAAAATATATAAATATTTAAAAAAACACCCCCCCCCCTCTCTCAGGATCGCTGTGTGTGTGTGTGTGTGTGTGTGTGTGTGTGTGTGTGTGTGTGTGTGTGTGTGTCTGTCTGTCTGTCTGGAGGGGGTCTCTCTCACTCTGTGTGTGTGTCACCTTGTCTCTTGTTTTTTCATAATTTAACCCTTTCATATCATAGGCTATGTGCTGTGTTTGCAAATATCACGTATGACACCTCTTTAAACTAATTATTTATTGATAGAATTCGAATGGATAAAAAAATTTAATTTCACATGAATTTATAAAAGTGGCTGTTTATAATAAACTTCCATAAATTATATACACATATATTACTCTTACCTGACACTGATATTAAAAACATTGTTGCGGTTTCTGTGATTTGGCTTTATTTATTTATTTATTTATTTTTATTTTAAAAAAATAAATAGAATACCACACATATTGAAATAAAAACAAGCATGCTTTTAGCTGCATAAGACGGGTGAACAATCACAAGCTACTATAGGTCAAAAACACATAAAGAGAAGTGTAAGAATAATACAACTTCAGCATTTGGACAGTATTCTGCACTCATTTTGAAATTGACATTTGACATCATCTGACATAAAATTAAAGAATGAAATGTATTTGATCTCAGAGATGTCACTGTTGTGGTTCCTGGTCATGGCAGCACCAGTTGCTGCAGTTAATGAGGTGAATTCAAATGACTTTGACATAGTCCCTTTATTTATTTTTTCCCATATTAAATGCCTATTGGCCTGCTGTGCACAGTTAAGCTGATGCCACCGGGGTGGCGGTGCCACCGGCTTGGGCCCGTCGTCGCTGCTCGCAGCTTTAATTAATTTTGTTTTTTGTTTTTTCCCCTTTGTTGCACTTTGAGATTCTTCGGAATGAAAAGTGCATTATAGATAAAATCTATTATTATTATTATTATTATTATTATTATTATTATTATTATTATTATTATCATTATGTGAAAGCACCCTAACAGATCAAATTGCTTATACCTATGTGGGCAAAGGCGTCATCAGCCCTCACGCGATTATCATTGGCCGATTGATAAGCCTAAATCTGATTGGCTAAAGAATACGACTGATCGGGTGGGAGGAGAGAGCTGCCAGGAGAGTCTCAAAATACACACACACACATCCAAGACGATTCACACGCGAATGACGATTTGCACATTTATATTCAAGGACAAACTTGTACATTTTAAACATTCGAAAGTTTTTCGGCACAGTTGTAAATCTACGTATTGTGTTTTGCATTTGTGAAATGTATTTGATGAATATATATTTTTATTTTACGCACGTGAGTAGTTTTTTTGTGCATGTAAATTTGGTTTCATGCATGTGAAATTGTCTATACGTGTGCAGTGTTTTTTTGTGTGAATTATTAATAAGTCTTTTCTGTCTCCATACTACACGTCCATTACCCAGGCCGTATTCATATTTGAAGATACTGCAGCATTCACATGCATTAAACAAAGTTTACTAAGAGAGACCGTTTGCCCTCGTTTTTCTTTTATTATTATTGCTGTTGTAATGTATCACTGAGGAGCCAGCACGTATAGACCGTAAAAAAATAGGCACGTATCGACAGCAGCATTATTTTCAAGTTACATGCGTTATCAGATGTCAGATGAACCACGGAGCAAATGCAGTGCCGTAGGATAAGATTCAGATAGTTTGGGTCACTTTTATTTATTAGTGATTTCTCTTAACCAACAAAAAGTTATTCTAGGAAATATATACGGGTACAACACTTCTCTGGACAGGGCCGGCGCTAGCCATTTGGGTGCCCTAAGCACCGGTTTTAAACTGCTAATAACCATGCATAACTGCACAGTGGAAATTACTCAACAGAGGGACTACATCTCTATAAAGAGTCCATTCTGCTATTCTATAGAACTATATTAAACATTTTCACTACCATAAGTTGTCAGAGGCCCTACAGAGGCACATGTCTACATTTCCTAGCTGCAAAATCAGTTATCAGGTCATCATACGACAGTTTCTGAGCCACGTCCCCATTGATAACCACAAGACAAAATATTCCGGGATTCTACTGAAAACCAGAGGGATACTGGCACAGAAATTCACCTTTTTCTCAACTAATTTGGTCTAGGCCTATGTTTTGAAGTACTTAAATTGTCTGGTTGTAATTGGTTGCAATCACTATGCACATCCAGATAGAATGCATTTATTCTCCACCATAAGTCGGGACAAGTTTGTGGTTCTGAAAATACAGTCCCTGACAAAAGTCTTGTTGCTTATCTATTTTCTAGAAATACCTGATATTAACCGGACTTTTAATTAATTAATTGGTGTTAGAAATAGCTCATATGAAAAGCTTAAACCCTCCCAAATGATGTTTAATGAACTGAAATAAATAATTTTCACAGAAAAAATATTTATCATTTAATCAAGACAGAAAGGTCAAATTTTGGCAAGACAAAAGTTTTGTCGCCTATACAGAAATTGAACAAATTTACTGCAAATACAAAAATATGTCAGCAAATTAAGTTGTGGTGCTGTGAGATTCAAATTTAATATCTTGTATGACTTCCATGAGCTTGAAGGACTGTATCCATGCGGTTTGGCAAGGATTCATACAATTTATTGATGAAGTCATCAGGAATAGCTAAGAAAGCAGTCTTGCATGCCTCCCAGAGTTCATCAATATTCTTTGGTTTCGTCTTCCATGCGTCCTCTTTCATCCTACCCCACATATGCTCAATGATGTTCATGTCTGGTGACTGGGCTGGCCAATCCTGGAGCATCTTGATCTTCTTCGCCTGAGGAACTTTGATGTGGAGATGGAAGTATGCGATGGAGCACTGTCCTGCTGCAGAATTTGGCCTCTTTTATGGTTGGGAATAAGAGGTAGCTAAGATTTCTTGGTATTTTAGACTATTGATGTTGCCTTCCACCCTGCAGATCTCTCGCACACCCCCATACTGGATGTAACCCCAGACCATGATTTTTCCGCCACCAACTTCACTGTTTTCTGGGTGAATCTCGGATCCATTCTGGCTCCAGTAGGTCTCCTGCAATATTTGCGGCGACTGTGGTGTAATTCAACAGAAGAAGCATCTGAAAAATCCACCTTCTGCCACTTTTCCAGCGTCCATCCTTTTAGCAGGCTGTGGGCCTTGGCAAATACCACACAGTTTTTCAATTGTCTTTTGTTTAGTGCTGGCTTCCGGGCACTGATTCGACCATGGAGGCCATTTCGAGACAGAATCCGACAAACTGTTCTGGTTGACACAGGGACTTCTGGTGACCAGGTCTCGTTGAGCTCTGCTGCAGTGGAAAATGGGCTGGCCTTGGATTTTCAAGCCAACAAACGGTCCTCTCGAGCAGTTGTCTTGTGGGGTCTGCCTGACCTGGGCTTGTCAAAAACGTCTCCAGTCTCTTCAAATCTTTTTTTTATCCTCTGTACTTGACGCTGAGACACATTGAAGGTGTCTGCCACATCAGCAGTGGATCTGGTCTTCAGCCTCTTGATAATCAAAACTTTAGTCTCAGGGTGAATCTTAGGCATATTTGCAGAGGTCTAGTTGCAGTTGATGTGAAGGTCTAGCGTACTGGGGTTCTTTTTATACACACTTGAGACCTAATTGATCCATTATTAGTCACAGGTGAAGCTCATATGACAAGGTGACAACACTTATGTCTTTGCAAAAATTAACTCAATGGAATTTACCAAGCTGTGAATATTAGAATACTTTTTGAAAGTTTAGTTTTTCACTGAAACATTATCACAAAAGCTGGTGGGATTAAAATGAGCCATTTCTTGTAAAAAAAAAATTAGAAATATATTTCAGTGTACACAAGCGACAACACTCTAAAAACTCCAATTAATAAAATGTTGGAAGAGCAAAAAAATATATGTTGAACTAATTTCCTTACTTGTGCTTAGTTAAGAAGACTAATTATATTAAGTCTGCAAAAATATATTTGAAAAACATTAAATTAATTATTTTCAAATCCAGTTAACATTTAGAATTGCAAATGTTGACTGGACTAAAAAACGCGAATCCAGTCAACATTTTATAAAAGTAGGCTATATGGCCAACACAGTATTTTACTATGGTAAATAGATTTTTGTTTGTTTTGTTGAAATGGGTTGTTAGAAACATTTGATAAAATAGCCTATATCAGAACAATATTTGTGAAATTAGATATTATATAGTATTTTCTATGTTTTGTTTATTATGGTAGGCCCTTTTTGCATTATAATGAGAAGATGGATCCTACAACACTTACATATTACATATTTAATATACATATATAATTCATGAACATATGTAGTTAATTGTGGCATTTAATCTGCCTAATTTTAATGAATAGCCTACGTACAAGAGCTTGTTTGACTACGCGAAAGGATCTGTATTGCTCATTTGATTTCACGGAAGCATCTCTGGAGTACTTTGATCCGCGGAAGGATACAGATCAAAAGACTTCGCGAGTTTCACCGAGAGGCAGCAGCAGCAATTTTGAGGATGCAGTTCACGCTTCAGGTAAGTGGTAATGATTAAACTGCAGACAAATATGTCGAACATATTAGGCTTGTGTGGATATTTAACATTAGACATGAAGTAAGATGTAAATTAGAAGTAAATATATCCAAGGAAAATAGGGATTATTTAGGCCTAAGGCCGGGACACACTGCAAGTGTGTCGTGAGCGTCTCGGCTGCGTGGCGTGTCCGTTTTTATTTCGGCTCCCATGTTAACCGGTTAGCGCTTGCATACTGCCTGCGTCAGCCGCGCGGCTCACGCGCGGTCCGAGCCGTGCGGAAAACGCGTGCATGCTTCAAATAGAAGAGACGCCTATTTTTCACGCGACATGCGAGCGTGTTGGAAGCGTTTCTAGGCAAAACAGCATAGGAAAAGATGTTTATATGCCATTTTGACACG
Source organism: Pseudorasbora parva (assembly GCF_024679245.1). Taxonomy (NCBI): domain Eukaryota; kingdom Metazoa; phylum Chordata; class Actinopteri; order Cypriniformes; family Gobionidae; genus Pseudorasbora; species Pseudorasbora parva. Next base: position 25,825,208 of record NC_090190.1, on the reverse strand, counting down.
AATACATATTAATAAATGACATTTTCATGTTTAAAAGTCTTAAGGTTATAACATAAATGCAGATGGCCTACTTGTAATAATAAAAAACAACATTATTATCGATTTTGAAATATTAAACCTGTCAATACAGAACGAAATATTCTGTAGCCTATTTTGCCATCAATACCATATATATGTATGGGCAATAGGCTACTGCCGACGTTGTCTTTGCTGTATCAATAGGCAATATATTTATATTTAACATGAAGTATAGGGCTTCCCAGCAGCAGAGGCGCCGCGTCACACACGCTTCTTGTGTGCAAAGGCAGAGAAAACGCCAGGCAGCCGCCCCGCGGCTGACACGCAGCAGAAACGCCACGCTTGCAGTGTGTCTCCGGCCTTTGTCAACGTCAAGTTTACTCCTCATTGAATAAATGATTTACGCTACGTTAATGTGGTCTTTAACCATGTTTATGTAATAATACATCATTTTGTTTTAAACTATAATACTATATAATTTATTTTAGATTTAATCTCAGCGTGTTGTGTGCTATCGTGTCAGACAAACTTTCTCTCATTAGCTACGTTAACGTTAAAACTTATAGGCCAAGGTGCCGTGGTGATTTTTATACGTGCAAATTTACTGAAACATGTCAAACGTGTAACTTAATGTAGGCCAAATAATGTACGCTATTTAGGGTTACGTGGTTTTGTTGAATGTGATTTTTTTCGCGTTCCAACTTTTGAAATTGTCCCGTAAATTAATGGGAACAACATAACCATGAATACTATGATAAAATGGCGCTCATTTCACCGCCCTCGCAAGTGGGACGAATTCTAAACTTTAGTTTAGTCACACATGGAAGTAAATTCTTAATATTGATAAAATGTATAAAGAATATAATTTTTATTTATTTATTATTATTAATTTTTCTCTTTCTTTCTCCAACAGGGTGTGACCAAGATATCCATTGATGCTGACTCGTTGCAAAGTTTTTCATCCAAGCAAGTCAGTTCTTCTTAAAGGGATAGTTAACCCAAAAATGAAAATTCTGTCATTTACCCTCATGTTGTTCCAAACCTGTATGAGTTTCTTTGTTCTGCTGAACACAAAATAAGATATTTGGAAGAATGTTTGTAACCAAGCAGATGGAGCAACCAATCACTACCATAGTAGGGGGGAAATACTATGGTAGTAAATGGTTGCTCCATCTGCTTTGTTACAAACATTCTTCCAAATATCTTATTTGGAAGAATTATCTTATCAATATCTTATTTTGTGTTCAGCAGAACAAAGAAAATTATACAGTATTTGAACAACATGAGGGCGAGTAAATGATGACAGAATTTTCATTTTTGGTCAACTATCCCTTTTCCAGCTGAAACACTGACAAGTAGCAAGAATGCTCCACTGTATCTACTTTGACTGTGTGTGTATTTTCAAAACTAAAGGTGCATTAAAGACATTATAGAAAAGTGACACGGGCTTTGGTCATTTTTTTATTATTTAAAGAAATTTGAAATTAATTCTTATGAAAATGTATTGTTTGTATGCCAAATGTTATAAATGCAGATGGTACAATGTGTTTATTTGTTTTTATCCTCGCTATAACATGTTGTAACGTCTCGGTTACGTATGTAACCCTGAATGCTTTTTTCAACTGAGGAGCCGAATACGTGACTGGGCTGCTAGCTGAAGCACAGCTCCTGGCGACGGGACGTACGTCTCCGTTCCCTCCTTCAGGGAACGAGGGTTACATACGTAACCGAGACGTTCCCTTTCAGTCGGTCACGTTCGACGTACGTCAGAACTGAACCGACGAATTGGGATCCCTTTGGAAAACGCCAGGATGCTGGCCCTTCCAGCGTCCTGCTTGAGCGCACTGGACCGTCTAGTATGGTACGGAAGTCAGGGCTCCAAGCAGGGAGGTCAGTCACTGCTGTTTCTGCAAGACCCACTTAGAGTGACCATAGACCGCTGGGAAGCGTGCCCTCTCGGAAGAGGTACGCTGCGGGGCCACGTCCTTCAGGGAAGGGGTGGTGGCGGAATACACATAAGGACTAACCTGGCAGGGTAGTGCAACATATGGCAGTCTCTGGGGTGGTTCCAACCTAATTGTAGGGGGGAAAGAAGACGCCCAGAGACGACAGAGCGGGCTCTGTCGAGGGAAAGACACGGGGCTAGCCCGAAGGGTAGCTGATACCGTGGACGAATACACATATGGGGTTGCCGTGAGGGAACCGCTACATATGGAACCCAGCCTACAACCACGTTCCACAAGCATACGGGTGCAGGCCTAGCGTCAGACGGTCCGCAACGTCTGACACCGCATGGGGTGACGGAGGAGCTCGACAGGGTTAGCTGGAGACAATAAACGCACGTATCCGGCCCAGAGGGCGGGAGTGGCGTTGCAAGCCGACACTTAGAACGGGCACTTAGCGCTCCTGGCCACCAGGGGCGAGGATGCGGGAAGATACCGGCTCTACACGTAAGCTATAAAACCTAGCAAACGTGTTAGGTGTCGCCCAGCCCGCAGCTCTACAAATGTCTGTCAGCGAGGCGCCTTGAGCCAGCGCCCAGGAAGAAGCAACACTCCTAGTGGAGTGTGCTCTTACACCGAACGGGCAAGGCACGTCTTGGGACTGGTAAGCCAAGACTATAGCATCCACTATCCAGTGGGCTAACCTCTGCTTGGAGACAACCTTTCCCTTCTGCTGGCCTCCGTAACAGACGAAGAGTTGCTCTGAGGTCCGAAAGCTTTGGGTCCGGTCAATGTAAGCACGAAGAGCGCGGACCGGACACAACAAAGCCAGGGCTGGGTCTGCCTCCTCCGAAGGCAGCGCTTGCAGGTTCACCACCTGGTCCCGGAAGGGAGTGGTAGGAACCTTGGGCACGTATCCGGGCCTGGGTCTCAGGACAACGTGAGAGTTACCAGGCCCGAACTCTAGGCACGATTCGCTGACCGAAAGTGTGTGCAGGTCCCCTACCCTCTTGATTGAGGCCAAAGCAGTCAAGAGCACTGTCTTCATTGACAAGATTTTAATCTCAATGGACTCCAAAGGCTCGAAGGGAGGGCTCTGAAGTGCTCTGAGCACTAGAGCCAAGTCCCAAGAGGGTATCGAGGATGGACGAGGAGGATTTAGTCTCCTTGCACCTCTGAGGAACCTGACGATTAGGTCGTGCTTTCCCACGGACTTACCTTCGACTGCGTCGTGATACGCCGCTATTGCGGCGACGTACACTTTGAGGGTGGAGTTGTACACCCGTTGTACGTGGCCCCCCAACCCGTGGATGAGGCATCCGTGAACAGCACAGCATGCCTGCACACTTGTTCTAGGGCAGTGTTTCTCAAACTTTTTCTGCCATTCCCCACTTTGGAGGTAGGGAAGGGCCACGAGCCCCACAAAAAAAAATCACCCAACAAAATGGTAATTATCTAGGCTTTAAGTTTGCCTGTTAACATTTATTTGATTAACATCACATTTAAACCTTTCATGTGTACAGTCAAAATATTTTAGCTGAGTTTTTTTTAAGGCAACGTTATTTTAGAACGTTTCATCTTAATGTTTCTATGGCAACGCGTCATGTTTATCACGTGACTCACCATAATCAAAATAGCGCTGAATGACAGATGTATCGCTTTTATTACGTTTTTTTTCTTTTTTATTCAAAATATTGACATACTTGCTTACCATGTCATCAACTGTCTAATAATCCAATTGTAGGTGTGTTTTGCCATTTAAACCCCTTTATAAATGATCTTGATTTTGATCTATAATGTGAGATGATCTATAATGTGAGATGGGCTTCTCCTGTAATAAGTAAGTGACCAGTGAACTGGGAGAAGAATCGAGCAAACTTTATAGTTACTTACACTATGTGTATCTGATATGAATAAAACATGTCGGCCAATTATATTTGAATGGATTGTTATTGCTGCTTCCAAAGACACCAGTGTGTATTCTACAAACTCTAAATGTATTGTTTTACTAGTACTTGTGTATTTAAATGTTACCTATTCAATTAAACCTAAAATAAACAGTATGCGGTTAAAAACACTGCATGACGTATGTCAAGAGCTGAGCGCGTATGCATCTGGCTCAGTGCCAGCCGAAGCGCGTCCCACCGTTTGAATCTGACAGTTATGTCACGTCACTAAACATTCTAAATCCCATATGTGGGTCCGTACTCTCAGGGGCATAGAAATAAAAATCCCATGTGGGACCGCTCAAAAGGTTAATAGAGATGGGCACAAAAAATTAACACATTTCCTCCCGTTTGTCGTGCCCCACTTGTCATGTCTCTATTCCCCACCAGTGGGGCGCGCCCCACACTTTGAGAAACGCTGTTCTAGGGGCACCCCGGCCCGGAGAAACGAAGCGTTGGACCACGGGCTGAAGGTTTGGCGGCAGTAAGGAGTCACTGGGACCCGGTACTGGCCGCTCTGCCACGCCCACCTCGGGACTCGGCCATGAAGCCAGTGTTGGAGCGGTCTCATATGAAGCAATCCGAGCGGCGTGACAGCGGCTACGGATGCCATATGCCCCAGGAGCCTCTGAAAAAGTTTCAGTGGGACCGCTGTTCTGCCTTTGAACATATTCAAGCAGTTCAACACCGACCTGACTCGCTCCTCCGTGAGGCGCGCAGTCTGGCTGACCGAATCCAGCTCCATACCGAGGTAAGAGATTCTCTGCGTAGGACAGAGCTTGCTCTTCTCTCGGTTGACCCGAAGGCCCAACAGGCTGAGGTGACTGAGCACCATGTCCCTGTGTTCGCACAACTGCTCCCGAGACTGGGCGAGAATGAGCCAGTCGTCGAGATAGTTGAGGATGCGAACGCCGCGTTCTCGGAGTGGAACAATGGCTGCCTCCGCGACCTTCGTAAACACGCGAGGCGACAGGGACAGCCCGAAGGGCAGGACTTTGTACTGGTATGCCTTCCCCTCGAACGCAAAGCGTAGGAACGGTCTGTGTCGAGGGAGTATAGAGACATGAAAGTACGCGTCCTTCAGGTCGATCGCTGCAAACCAATCCTGGGGACGGATGCATTGAAAAATGCGTTTCTGCGTTAACATCCGGAACGGGAGCTTGTGCAGGGCCCTATTCAGGACGCGCAGGTCCAGGATTGGCCGGAGCCCACCCCCTTTCTTGGGCACGATGAAGTAAGGGCTGTAGAACCCTGTCTTCATCTCGGCTGGAGGAACCGGCTCGATCGCGTCCTTCGCCAGTAGGACCTCGATCTCTGACCGCAAGACTTGAGCATCGCTGCTTCGCACTGAGGTGAAGAGGATGCCCTTGTACTTGGGTGGCCGGCGCGCGAACTGAATCACGTAGCCGAGTCTGATGGTACGGATGAGCCAACGGGACGGTCGAGGGAGCTGTAGCCACGCTCCCAGGGACCGTACCAGCGGGACCAACGGCACCACAGACATGACCGGGGTGGGGCAGCGCAACGGAGAGTTCTGGCTCGACTCGGGAGGCCCGGAGGCGGCCCGAAGTGTCGCGCGAGCTCTCCTGGTGCGGGCAGGGAGCGGGTGAGAAGGCCCGGAGGCGTCCTCGGAGCCCGCTCGACTGCTCGCTGCCCGGAGGCAGACAGGTGGGATGCTCAGACCCGACTCGGGAGGCCCGTGGGCGGCCCGGAGTGTTGTCTGTGCTTTCCCGGGAGAGGCAGAGAGTGGGTGAGAAGGCCCGGAGGCGTCCTCGGAGCCCACTCTGCTGCCCCCTGGCGAGGGGAGGGGAGGGAGGGAGAGACAAAGCCCGGAGGCGTCGTGAACTGCCACCCTGACCCTCTTGGGGCCCAGGGGGATAGGAAACTGCTCTTTTTGTGAGTATGTGGGTACCGCCGAGCTCCGGAGAGCTGGCGGCAGATGTACTAGACCAGTTGGGGCCCCCCGGTCCTCCTCCGGGGGGTGTGGGAGGGATGCGGACATCATCTCCCGAAGAGCAGCTCCTGTCCTCCCTGGGCTGCCTGTCTCAGGGCCGCTTCCCCTTGCGCTTGCCGGCAGGCTTAGCGGTCTGGACAGGTTGGGCGCCACCCTTGCGCCCGGCACCCTGCTTGGCCTGTGGAGGCTGCTGCTTTGGCTTGGCAGGGGCGGAGGCGGACGCCGGGGGACGCCCTCGGCGATGAGCAGGCGGGGGAGCTGCGGCCGGCGACTGGGTGGAGGCAGCAGCAGGTCGCCGGGGCAGGATGTTCCTGATAGCCTCCGTCTGCTTCTGGGCCACCGAGAACTGCTGGGCAAAGTCCTCGATGGCGTCGCCGAAGAGGCCGGCCTGACAGATAGGGGCGTTCAGGAATCGCACCTTGTCCGCTTCACGCATATCTGCCAGGTTCAGCCACAGGTGGCGTTCCTGGACCACCAGAGTGGACATCGCCCGACCCAGGGAGCGTGCAGTGACTTTCGTCGCTCGGAGAGCGAGGTCCGTCGCCGCACGCAGTTCCTGCATAACGCCCTGGTCGGAACTTCCCTCGTGCAGTTCCATGAGCGCTTTGGCCTGGTAGACCTGCAGGAGCGCCATGGCATGCAAAGCCGATGCAGCTTCTCCACAGGCTGTGTAAGCCTTGCCGGTTAGCCCGGACGAGAACTTACACGCCCGGGAGGGGAGACGCGGGGCACCACGCCAGTCTGCAGCGGTCTTGGGACACAGATGCATCGCCACTGACCGCTCGACCGGAGGGATTCCCACGTAACCCTTCACCGCACCGCCATCGAGGGAGGTGAGGATGGAGGAGTCTGTCGATCGCGAGCGAGCGCTATACGGCGCTGCCCACGACTTCGAGATCTCCTGATGCACTTCCGGGAAGAATGGCACCGGGGCGGGGCGCTGAGAACCAGCACGGGCCGTCCCGAGAAACCAATCGTCCAGCCGCGAAGGTTCGGGACACGGTGGAGGGTTCCACTCGAGCCCTACGCTTGCGGCGGCCCGGGAAAGCATAGCCGTAAGCTCTGGGTCAGACTCGGGCAAAGCTGTCACACCCGAAGGTGGCAGCGCAGCCGAATCCTCATCCTCAGAGCCCATTAGCTCGTCCCCCGATGCAGCGACCGACATCCTGTCTTCCGCCGGAGCCCCGAAGGAAACGGCTGGCACTCCACGTGAGAGGTCAGCACGCTCCTCCGGAAACTCCACCGGCGCAGCGGAGGGGGGAGGGGCCCGAGGAGCCATATGACCCGGCGGGTTTGCCCTGACCGTCACCCTCAGGTCCCCACCCAAGTCATCAGCCAGAGTAGCAGCCCTCTGCTTAGGCGCAGAAGGACCGCTAGACCGGGGGATGCGCGAGGGTGTTCCACCTGCCTTGAGGTATTGGAGTCTGGACCGTAACACTGCGATGGTCATGTTCCCGCAGTGGGAACATGAGTCATTCACGAACGCAGCCTCCGCGTGCTGAGTGCCCAGACACGAGAGACAACGAACGTGACCGTCAAGCGGGGACAAAAAGCGACCGCACCCAGAAACACACGGTTTGAATGACATCTTGAAAAAGACGCAGGGTCAAACCGTGTTGCTCTTTTAGGATGAAAAACTGCTCTTTTAGTTGTGCTGAAGCACTCAGGGAGATGACCGCGGTCAGCACGCAGTCCACAGTGCAAGCCTGCGTGTGACACTCAAGGGGAAAACGCCCAGCGAACCAACAATGGAAGCTCTTTTAAATGAATGCAAACGATTGCAACTCTGGTCGGTCTCTCGCTGAGAAGCGCTATACACCCGCACTGGCAGTTCCTTCCTTCTCCAAGACTCAGTCTCTAAACACTCTTCGTGGAAACAGTACTGAACTGTTCGGCTCCGAAGTTGAAAGCATTTGATCTACCATTCCACTTCCTATTTATACCCGCGCTGCGGGGCGGAGCGTGGAATGTGTGGATCACATGCCAATCTCCGATTGGCTCGTTTTTATACACTCGAAGTGGATAGGTCTCTGAGGGCAGATCCCAATTCATCGGTTCAGTTCTGACGTACGTCGAACGTGACCGACTGAAAGGGAACTAATTCCACCACAGCAATTTCTAGTAACAATTAAAACCATTTAAAAATGAAACCCCTAATTAATACGTTTTAGTTCAATTAATTATAAAAACAGGTTGAGTAAACATACATTTTAAAGTTGAAGTCAAGTTTGAGCCAACTAAAAATTATTAATTCAATTAACTTTAAAAATAATTGAGCAAAGGTACATTTTAATGTTGAAGTCAAGTTTGAGCCAATTAAAAAATATTGATTCAGGTAAAAATTTCTAGAACGAAATTGAGTGAACGTAAAATATCTGTGGAACTAGTTACTAAATAATAATTAGTTGAAAGCACTAGAAATTTTTTACAGTGAAGACTTATGTCAGGGACTGTATATATACAAATTGGTAAATAACAATATACAAAAGGATACCAATAGCAGTACACATAAATTATGTGTAATTATGATAACAATGGACAAATAACAGTACAAAGTACTAAACTGTTACACATGCAATGAAATCCGAATTTACTAGCCTATATATTGTCATGTAGGTTAGGCTTATTTATCATCATGTAAGAATCCTGTGAGCGGGGCTCGAACTCGCGTCATTAGCACCATTTCCGGCTGCCTTTATGTAAACAACATAACGGTGCATTTACGGCATACACATTTAGCACGCGAATGTACAACAAAGCATATAGCACTCATGGTAAATATATGTAAACATGTCTTGTAAATAATTATAGTACAGAGGAATACTCGTTCTCCATCAAAATTGTCTACGCACGATTGCGATAGAAGGATCTATGCTACTACTTTCAGTTCGCGGTAAACTATTTTTCACTCAACAGGAACAACACATGAATATATATGAGAAATAACCATAAACATCGCAACTTTAGTTTACTTTACTCACTTTTAACTGCACCCACAAACTCGATAATAATCTCTGTGGAGAAACTCGTAGCTCCGCACTCGAAGCTTCCAGATGAAGCACTTATTCATTTCCTCTTTGAGAGGAGTTGTCTACAGGTGGCGCCAAAATTCTATTTGTAATTTAAGCTGTCAGTCAGAAACTCACCAATCATAGTACATTATTATGTACACATGACAGTACTTCATAACAGCCTATATTACTTTTGTATTGCTTTTGTATATTAACATGCTTTTAGAAATATTTTATTTGTTATTTATACTAGTAGCCTATTGTGATGATTTTTTCACGACCAAGATTTTTTGGTCCCCCCCAAGCACTTGGTGCCCTACGCGCAGTGCGTGATGTGCGCAGAGGTGCAGAGCGCCGGCTCTGGATAATAACATTTTCTTTGAAATGTTAGATGAGAAAAATCACATATTTTGGCACATAAATTCCCTAGTGCATTGTTCATACTAGGAGGAGATTTTAATGTATCAATTAATAATTATTTAGCTATAGATCCTCCAAAGAGGAGCCTGTTTTAGCCCTGCACTGTTAGGGATGATAAATAAATTTGAATTGGTGGACATTTGGCGAGACAGATACCCCAACAATTTGGGGTATTTAACATGGTCCAACAAAAATGGATCAAGGCAATCTCGAATTGATTATTGGCTCATATCAAAATGTATGTCCAATTTTGATCTAAATGTTGGCATTCAATGTATCCCTTTAACTGACCACAAAACTATTTTTATTAATACCCCCTTAAAGGCTGGTTGTGCACCAGGCCAATCTAAAGCCTCTTTGTGGAAACTTAACAGTTCGCTTCTAGAATCACCAGATGTAAAGGAAAAAATTAAAGAATTAATAATTGGAAAACACGCACAATTCAAAAATCATATTGTAGCAATTGGGAGCTTCTAAAATTTAAGATTGGTGTTTTTTTGAAAGGAAAGTTGGAGCAAAATTAGCCAAAAAAAGAAGAGTTCTTGAGGACAGCCTGATCATGAAATTATCTCAAACCCGTAACTTAAATTGTATGTCTTTGGAGGAAAAATCTGAAATTGCAGTTTTGCAGACTCAATTAGATGAATTATACTTGTCTAAGGCTAGGGGTGCTTATATAAGATCCAGGAAAAGATGGCTTGAAGAAGGAGAACTTAATTCTGCATATTTCTTTAAGCTTGAAAAACAAAATTTTACTCTTAGAACAATTGAGCAGTTATGTGTTGATGGAAAAATTGTGAAAGATCTGAAGGATATAGCAAATTTTAGTGCCAACTTTTATAAAAATCTTCAATATGTTCAATATGTTCAGAGCAGATAACCGCTTCGTTTCTAGACTCAGTTAATTATACTAAAGTTATCTCTCAAAGTGACAGAATGTGTTGTGATGGCGTTGTTACTCATAGGGAAGTACAAAGTGCAATTAAGAGCTTGAAAAACAACAAATCCCCAGGATGTGATGGGATTACAGCGGAGGTGTACAAATTATTTGCTGGTGAACTTGCTCCTTTTCTAACTAATATTTTTAAAGAGAGCATTGATAAAGAAGCTTTACCTCCTACTTTAACACAAGGTGTTATTACACTTATTTCTAAATCAAAGAAAGATCTTACTAATTTAGACAACTGGCGACCCATCACACTCCTTACCAATGATTATAACATTTTTGCCATTATATTTGCTAGAAGGCTTAAAGCCGCACTTGGCTACTTTTGCTCTCGGGGTCCCCCTACAGTTTGGAAAAAAATAATGTCCTCAACTACTGTCGTAGACAGTAGTACAGTCGTGTTGTAAGAGCTGTCATCCTATAACAGGGGATGCCATCGCGCATGCATTTGTTGACATGACAACCCTGATAGCCCTGAACTAGTGATGCGTGGGTCGTCTCATAACCCGCGGACCCCGTATGTCTATTTAATGGTCGCGGGTGCGCAGCAGGTTGTAAAAATATATACAGTGGTGCGGGCCAAATAACTTCATAAAAGCGTCCCGCGGGTCGGTGCAGCACTAACAGTTCCCCTGAACACTGCAAGGAGTTCTTCTGGCGTCGCGTGTGAAATGTCTTCATCCCAGGTAACGTTACAGTCAGTGGCATATGTTTCAGCATGTCATATGAATATAATTTCATGGGTTTTATTTTTTTCAAACGCCAAATAATCATGATGCTCACGTTTACAAGCCAGCGTCATTATAGTAGTCTATTGGTTACCGTTTTACAGAATCTATATGATACTTCAGTTCAATGTTTGAGTGGTAGCTCACCGTAACAAGCAGGACAGCATCGGTCGGGCACGCCTCCTTCAGCTCACGCCGACTAGCAAACGCTGGTCACATGTTGATTCTCGTCCTGCCTTTAATCACATCACTTTTTAATTTCCTCTTATTGCTTTCCTCCAACAAAACCTTTTCTTTCTTATTTGTCTCTGCTGCTTCGGACATGACTATATTATCCGACGAACAAAGTTGGGCTCGCACGTCCGAATATAAGGAAGTGTGTGTGTTGGTGGAAGTGACGTATATGCCGTAAAGCAGTCGAATTTTGTAGTTCTTTTTTTTTCTTACTACCCGAAACCCGAAGTTTAAAAGTACGATTAAAAACAATACAGACCCCATCAGGCTATGGCAGACGTGTCATTCAACCTATTGTAAGTCGATTTATCATCACAAGAGTCTTAAAAAATATATTATGAAGGTTGAAAAGTTACCTAGTGCTGCTTTAAAGAATGTTTGGATAGCGTTATAGATGAGACTCAATCTGGATTTATGAGGGACCGACACATAACTAATAACATTAGATTAGTTTTAGATTTATTTGATTATGCCGATTTGGTGGAACATAAATAGTTATATTCTTTTCCTGGATTTTTAAAAGGCTTTTGATTCAGTGGAACATCATTTTATTTTTAAATCATTGCAAAAATTTGGTTTTGGTGAATATTTTTGTAAGGCCTTAAGAACTCTGTATTACAATGGTAATTGTACAATCAAATTAAAATATGGTACTTGTCCAAGGTTTAACTTGTCACGTGGTATCAGACAGGGATGTCCAATATCCCCTTATTTGTTTTTACTAGTTTCCCAGATATTTTCTTCTTATATTTTCAATAGGGGTCTTCGTGGCATCACTATTGCTGACAAACAGATACTCATCAGTCAATTGGCAGACGATACCACACTTTTTTTGCACGATGCAAACCAAATTCCATTAGCAGTAGAGCATATTCAGCAATTCTCCAAAGCATCAGGCTTATTTTTGAACCTTTCAAAATGGGAATTGATGTCCATCAAAGAGTGTAATTTGTCTAATTTATTGAATTAGAAAGATGCTTGTTAAATTTTAATCCAATTATTGAAAGTACACAGAAGAAATTTTATATGTGGCTTCAACGAGTCTTTAAAGGGCAGAATTTTATTAGCCAAAGCTGAGGGCTTGTCCAGGTTGACATATGCTGCTCTTTCTTTGAGTGTTGACACTGCCATTCTAAAAAAAATTGATACAATGCTCCTCAACATTTTGTTCGAAAATCTGTACTTATGAACACCATTGAGAAGGGGGGTTTAGACTTTCTTGATTTTACCACTTTAAACAACACCTTTAATAAGCCCTCCTCTATCTGGAATCTGATCCCTAATGTTATTTTCTCCAAACTAGGTGGTTTAAAATTCTTATTAACCTGTAATTATAACATAATGAAAATCCCTCTCAAATTATCCCTTTTCTATAGGCAAATGCTATTCGCGTGGTCCTCATTTTTAAACACAATTTTACACCTCACTCATATTTAATTTGGAATAATAAGGACCTACTGTATAAACACAAATCTCGTTTCTTTGGTTTAAAAATGGTATTATTCTTGTATCTCAAATTTTTAATCAAAATGGTTCAATCTGTAATTATTCTGAGTTCTTGGTAAAGCATGTAATTCCTGTTACTTCAAAAGAGTTTGCAATTGTGGCTGATGCAGTGCCACAAGCAGTTATTATGCTTTATAAAGGATTCTCTTTTTCATCCTTTAGTCACTCAGTGGATCTGTGCAAGACATTTGTTGGTAAACAGTGTCTTTCTACATCTAAATAAGAATAAATAAACAATAAGAAAATTAAAGTCTTGTTTCAGGAGGAGATTGTTTCTGTGCTATATGTTATTTCTTACTGGAATGCTTTTGTAAAGGATATTCCCTGGAAGAAAGTTTGGACATTGCCTCACAAATACCTAATAACTAACAAAGTGAGAGAAATTACCTTTAAGTTAATTCATAGGTTTTATCCAGACAAGTGCGATCTCAAAAGACTTAAAAATGACATTAATACCCTCTCTCCTTTTCCTTAAAAATCACTGATGAATGCATTTGGTTGCAATGATTAAAAAAAGGAGAACTATAGGCCTATGAGCAGATCGAAACCAAATTCTGATATGTTTTACAAAAGTTAACAGCTGTTAGCCCTAGGGCGTCAATTTCCAATCCCACAGTGAAATTATAGATAATAGAAAACCGCTTCGCGGCAGAGGATTGGTTTGTTTTTTAACTGCTCGTACCGCCCCCCACGTGTTATGAAATCATGCCACTCCGGGCAACTGCCCGGTTCGCCCGTGCCTAAAACCGCAACTGGTCACATGGCCTAATTAATAGGCTATTCAACGTGAGCTAATTATACTCAAACTGCTGGAGACAGGTGTTATTAATGAAACATTTTAACACTTTAAATGTTTGTTTTTGGAGCATTGGTCTTCCATCTTTTGTTGCGTTTTAGGCACACATGGCTTGGCAAGGAGTAAAAGCGATCATTTTGTTTGTGTGCTGTATCGGTTTGGTTCTACCACATAGTTCAAAGCCGATCGCTACGTTGGATAATTTTTCAGGCGTGGATTATGGTTATTCTGATGGTGAAGCTGATAAATCAGAAGTGCTGGCCCAAGACAGAGGAGATGAAATGAAATCGGAGTTGGCAGTTTACTGTAATAATAATACTATGAAAGTGATTTTGCCCTCTGGTTCTCTCAGTCAGGTGAAAATTTTGGGTATGTAGGCTATTGGTAGGCTATATCAATTGTTTCTTTTTCATACATGTGATCTGTGACATTTCAATTGTTGCATAAATATTCTCAGGTTTTGCAGTAATTGAATCTGCGCTTGGGGCCCCAGAGGCCTGTGGATACTCTCTGACCAAAGGCCATGGCCATAATGTTTTGGTTGTTGACTACACTGGCTGTCATGTCACCATTGAGGTATGGAAGTTTTGGAACCATTTCTGCTCTTAAAGTTAACATAAAGCCAACCATTAAAGGTAGTTATTTAATCAGTCTTGTCATTCCAAACCTGCATTTGTTTCTCTCTTCTGTGAAACAAGATATTACTTTATTTTTTATTTAGCACAAAGTCAATGTAGTTTAAACCCTATTGACTGAAGTAATGTGTTCCACAGAATAAGTGCATTTTTATTGACATTATTGGAAGACATTTGACATTTTTTGTTGTTGTCTAAAATGAGTTACCAATGAATGGTTTTGGATAAAAGCATACAGGTATGGCACATGACAGGTGAACAAACTTAAACTTAACTTTATACAAATTCATGGTCTTCTCCTGAATCCTAAATTGTCGGTTCAACCAAAAGTTAAGTTTACTCAACACATTCTGTTCCAAACATGTAAGATGTACATCTTCAGAACACAAATATATAGATATATTTTTAATGCAATCTTTTTTAATGAGTTTTTTGGCCCTTAATTTATACTGCAATGTAACCGTCACTTTCAAGGCCAAGAAAGGTAGTAAATACACTGTTAAAATTGTCTATGTGGCTACAGTGGTTCAACACTAATGTTATGGCGTGAAATGAAGACTGACATGGAAATGTTGAATACATCTGTTACTCCTTTTTTTTGTGCATGTTCTTGTTAATTCATAAAATTTAAGGTTGATAAAGCTCTTGAATTTCATCACAAATATTTAAATTTGTGTTCAGGAGATGAATAGAGGTCTTACAGGTTTGAAGTTTCATGAGGCTGAGTAATGTGGGATGGTTCTCAAAAAAAAGATGCCCCATGATTTACTCATTCAAGCCATCAGGTATGACATTCTTGCAACCAGACATATTAAAAATAATGGCAAAGGATGGCTTGAAGGTGAGTAAATCATGGGCGTAATCTGTTTTTGGGTAAACTATCCCTTTGCTCTTGCAACTCAATTTAGTTGCAGAACTTGGTTTCACCCAGCTTTCTCTCATGATTGTTCTATCTTTAGGATGGTCGTTATACTCTGAGGGTCCTCTACCCAAATGAAGTTGGAAAGTTGGATGTTGCTACATTGTCTTGTGATGCAAACTTAAGTCTCATTGCTTCCCTAAAACCGCTCGCTGTGCAATCAGATCAACCATGTCCAAAACTACCACCGTCTGAATCATCACCTCCATTATACCCACCAAACTTGCTACTGTTGAACAGCAAACCCGGTGGTGAATGTGAAACTCTTATGATTGCTCTTGAACATAAATTTTAATAAATCCAGCTTTCATTTCTTAGAATTAAGTCCTGCTTTCCCTCATTAACTCTGCATTTCATGTTTTAATTCAAGGCTGTACTATCTCTGCTGATCAGAGAGTGTCGTGTAGCACCTCAGGTATAACACGAGATGCGTGCCTGACCAGAGGATGCTGTTTTGATACAGTGACCTCAGTCTGCTACTATCCCATGGATGGTATGTTCTTTTCAAATGTTTATATTTGCCTTTGTACATTAAGCTAGTATGGCAGAAATGTAAAGGGGGTTAAAAAAACCCTAACTTTTAATGGATACTGGGTCTCACATACCAACTATGTGTGGATTTTTTGATGTATTTTCACCAACAAATCATGATTCATTGGCTTTTGGTCTAAATTCAAAGAACTGTTGGAGCAACTGAAACCACACGTAAGGTAAGCAAAGATCACATGTTTTAAGGTTAAATTTTATTTATATATTTTATAGTGAGTTTTCCTTTGCCTCTTGACATGGTCTGTATAAAAGGTATTTGAACATGTGTTGAGGACTTGCCACTTGGTATTGCTCAAGGATCTTGCTGCACTTGCTTTCAGGCTATGTGCTGAGAGTGAAAGGAAAGTTTGCAAAGTGCCCTTTTATGGACTAATGGTTTGCGCTAAGTGCAAAATTCTACCCTCATTTAGACTACTCAAAATGTATTAACATGAAATGAGGTTAAGAACATGTGTTGTGTATGCTTGTCTTGGGGTGGTTTTCATTTGTCTCTACATTGTTTTCACAGAATGCACTGCTGATATGAATTTTGTGTTTGCTATTCACAATGATTTCACAAACGTTCCTGTGGACCCAATGAGCTTCATTGTTGCTGGGAAGACTGGTTGCAAACCTGTTATCTCCAACAAAGACTTTGCCATCTTCAAATTTTCTGTCACTGAGTGTGGAACACGTTCCTTTGTAAGTGTTTTAATAGTTAAAAATAACTATTTTTCCCCTAGTTATTTAAAGGTAGACCTGAAATGGCTCTTACTTTATTCAAATAAAAATAATAAAACTACATTCTTATTAATTAACCAAAGTATTACAAGTGAGATGCAAAAATATGCCTCTTAATGTTAATTCTATATAATAAAATACAATTACATCAGAAGTAACTAAATTACAGAAAGTAATCCCTTTATTTAAGGGAAATTAATGACTAATAATTACTTGGTAACTACACTGTAAAAATTTTTGGTTGTTTTTTGTTGGTTTAACTTAAAGTAACCTGGTTGCCTTAAAATTGAGTTTATTGAAATTAAAATTAATTATCAATTAATTTGAGTTGATACAATGAAGGAAATTTGTTTAATAAATATAAACTCAAAATATTTTTGTATCTGAACCACATAAAAAATTTGATAAATCATGAAAATAGCACTATATGGCATGTTTTACTGCATCATCAGAAATAAAACACACAATTACCCAATATGCTTACAAAATCTTTTAATATGTTAATAAAGGTTGTCAAATCTCAAATGTTCATTGTATTAACTCAAAATTTCAATTTCAATGAACTCAAAGTTTTAAGGCAACCAGGTAACTTTTTTTTCGAAATAATTTTTTACAGTGTAATTATACCGAACACTGCTGCCATCTGTATATCAGTAGCGGTTTCATTCTAGCAGAGGCAGGTTTTAGCCTTTCATTTACTTCAGAAGGCCCTTCTGCTGGCTCT
This sequence comes from Pseudorasbora parva, assembly GCF_024679245.1. Classification (NCBI taxonomy): domain Eukaryota; kingdom Metazoa; phylum Chordata; class Actinopteri; order Cypriniformes; family Gobionidae; genus Pseudorasbora; species Pseudorasbora parva. The sequence goes on along the minus strand of NC_090190.1, from coordinate 25,808,159 downwards.
GGCTTTGTACATTGATTCAACAAGTGGTTTGAAATAAATGAGAAATGTAATTTTCTTTAATCATCAGGTCATAGGCGAGACGACAATTTACCTGGCTGAGGTACAGACCATCATCAAAGTTCGCAACCTGAAGTATGGCATGATCTCCAGAGATAATCCCATCAGGTTTTTGAAAGTTATTTCTTTGAAAATGGTGTAGCCCATTTTATTTTGTATTTTATGCATTCTAGGGAAGTGGTACTCAGACTTTTTATACAAAGTACCACCTCAGGAAACATTTGGCTTCAAGTACCACCATTAAAATACTGTAGTGTAACAGGCCCAACTATTTGGTTACAGATCTGCATGGTTAAATAAGCACTAGGTAACTCTTGCTCTCAGGGTCCCCCTACAGTTGGGAAAAAATAGTCCTCTACTATTGTCGTAAACTGTCATCCTACATAAGGGGATGCACGCATTTGTTGACATGACAACAATGATAGCCCTGAACTAGTGATGAGCGGGTCGTCTCAACCCGCGGACCCCACATGTCTATTTAATGGTCGCGGGTGCGGGGCGGGTTGTAAAAATGTATGCAGTGGTGCGGGCGGGCCAAATAACTTTGTAAAAGCGGGACCTGCGGGTTGGAAAAGCAGACCCCGCGCATCACTAACCCTGAACACTGTTCACATGCAGTTGTTCTGCTTGCGTCGTGTGTGAAATGTCTTCACCCCAGGTACAGTGGCATATTTTCATGGGTTTTATTTTTTAAATAAGCCAGCGTTATTATTGTAGCCTAGTCTATCTATTGGTTACCATTTTACAGAATCTATGATGCTTAAATTAAATGTTTGAGTGGTAGGTAATAACCATAGCAAGCATAACAGCCAATCAGCATCGGTTGGGCATGCCTCCTACAGCTCACACCAACGAGCAAATGCTGGCCCGCTGTTGATCCTTGTCCTGCCTTTAATCCGGTCACTTTCGTTTCCTCTTATTGCTTTCCTCCAACAGAACCTTTGCTCTTTTATTTGTGCTACTTCGGACATGACTAACATCTGACAAACAAACTATACATGTAACGTACATGCCGTAAAGCAGTCGAACTTTGTAGAGGCAGTTTATTCCTAATAAGAATATTTATCAGCAACTGTTGTAAATAGTTTGTATGTTGCATACAGGTAGAATAAATACAATTAAAGGATTATATTGTTGTACCTAATCAAATTAACTACTTGAATATAAGCTTTACTCAGATTATTTAATTATTAGTACCACTAGAGGGAGCCTGAGTACCACTAGTGGTACTTGTACCACACTTTAAAAACCACCATTCGGGGCCTATACAACTAAGCCAGTTTAAGTGGCTAGCCAGGTACCAGCTGTGAGCAAAGTGACCCATCTGATGAAATGGTCATGTTCCTCATGCTAAAAATGAAAGGTCACTACATGGTAAAAGACTTAAATGGGAAAATATACTTTCTTTTAGTGATTGTATAATTTACTAGATTAAGATTTATAACGATTATACTACTGATCCATTACACAAGCAGTTTTAAGTTATTTAACATTTGAAATAACATGACCATGTACTACAGATAATGTAAGATTTTGAATCGGTGTCTGTTCAATCTATGCATGCTTCATTAACTCTGGATCAGAGTTGATCGGTGTCATGGTACCAACAAAACCGAATTGGTTCAAAAACAAAGTTTGTATCTTTTAATGCATGGTTCAAGCCATTTGTAATCATCACAATGTGGTCACCTTTGCAGTTTGTTTTTCACCTTGGTCACATGGTTGTAAATTAAACTTCCCCTGACATGTTTATGGTCGTGCGAGCAGAGCAACCTGTTACTCAGATGAAACTCCAGCAATAGCAAACCCCAGCCATGCAATTCATTTTTGCATGTTTTTTTGTGAGCCACTTCACATGACTTTTCACAATGGGGAATAACCACTATTGCAATGGTTTCATGTTGACTTGAATTAAATGGCAACGTACAGATTTTTCATTCTAATTTTTTCTCTTTTGTGCTCCTTAGGCTAATGGTTGAATGCCGCTACCAGAAGGTATTAGCTGATCCTTTGCTTTCCAGACCTGTGCTTGCCAGTGCAGGGTATATGGTTATGAGTCCCAGTCTTCCTCCATACCTGCTCTCTGAGGGACTGTTTGGAGTTCAGCTTTTAATTTCTGAAGGTGAATTATCTATAATTGTCATGCTGGTTTCTCTGGTTGATCAGAATAGCAATCAGAATTTCTTTCCCCCTTGCAGATGAGACTTTCACCAACTTTTATCCACATTGTCATCTGCCTCTACATGTTCTTTTGGGGAAGCCTGTATATCTGGAATTGCGTCTAAGCTCTCCCCAACCTGCAGCTACTCTTCTAGTTCACTACTGTGTAGCCTATCCACGCTCTGCAAGGAGTGCCCTGGTTCTGCTTTTTGAGGGGTGAGAAAATTAACTTTGCCTTAAACTCAAAGGTGCTAAGATTGAAGTATTGAATTGAGGATGCAGATTTGCAATTTTAATGGACTTAAGTTTGAATTCAAGTACACATTTGCAATGTCAAAATTAACCGATAAACACAATGCATTGTGAGCCCAGTTTGAATGTTAATTAAAATTACATTTTGAAGGTGGTCTGTCAGTAGATGCACTTGTTCAAAATGCTACCTATAGAGAAGTTATTATTTTTATTGTAACTTCCATAATGCTTGCCTGTTGACTTCCTTGAATATAACATTTTGAAGTTAGAGGCTGCAAGACCTTAAGCAAAACTTTTAAATGTGCATATCTTGGCTGCCTTTTTTATTCATGACTGCCCCTTTAACTTTGTCTGCAGATGCCCTAATCCTCTTGACTCTGGCAGTACCTCAATCCTTTATGTGAAACATCTGCCTCAGAATCAGTACCAGCGTCGGTTTGAGATTAAAGCCTTTCAGTTCATGGATTTGTCCACCAATAAATATATAAATGAGGAGGTAACGACTACATGACAACAGTCAGAATTGTGAATTTGGTACGGCAACATGATGGTTTCCATTTTTCCTCCCTGCACACAGATTTACTTCATGTGTTCTACTGAAGTGTGCATGCCCTCGAAGTCGCCCTGTGCCGAGACCTGCTTTGATGGAAAGGTGCGTTGTGCACAATTTGTATAGATTAAAGGCAAGCTCACACTACAGGACTGCAAATCTATCTGAATCCCTGTGCTCCGTAAACTGGCTTGTCATTTTTGTCCTCTTGTTGTAGCGCATACTAAACACAACACAGATGAGGTGCACAAACCAAACGAGCAAAAGATTTGCTTACCATCTGCTATGCGACTGGCTGGATTAGTTCCACCTTGTTGCATTGCACAAACTAAAGGTGTAACACCTTTATTTTTTAAATCTGTTAGACATTATCATGGCGTCTGTAACTGCTAAAGGCTGGCTCAGATGCAGCTAATTAAGTGCTGATTTGGCCGTAGTACAAAGGTTTTGTCACCGATCTTGGAAATCTATCTGCAACAGCAAAAAAAACCCAACCAAATGTCTTGTTTTGTAAGCTTGCCTTAAGAGTCACTCAAATATTCATGATGGATTACAATGGCTTTTTTCTTCTTCTGAAATGTGATGTTAACTTTGTAGTCTCCATGAATGAGGCCCAGGTGAACCACTGACAGTTGGAGTGTGAGAGTCCTCTTGTTTGTGCAGTCTAACTTGGAATAAACTTTTTATCTCTATTTGTGCAAGATTGTTTTGTTTTTTTTATCAAGCACTTAAGACTAAATAATCAAACTGTCCAGGGATGTAAACTTCCCAGCAGTGACTCTGATGACCGACATGAACTTGGGTGGAAAATGTTTAAGTTTTTATTAAACGTGAACAAACTGAACTCAAAATATAACTTTTGGAACTTAACATTTAAAATATTGTAATTTAGTCTGTAATGGGTACTTGTTCTTGAACTGTCTTGTACCATGCAGTGAGCATGGTGACTTTAGAGCTAAAAATAAGGTTTCAAGAGGAAAATAAGCTTTTCTACAAAGTCAAATTTGCCAATAAACAATTGTTTTGACGCTAAATTAGTATACCAGAATAACCGTAACCTCACTTTCTGAGCAGAACATGCTTTTCATACGTTGACATAAGTGGTTTTCTTGTAGCGTGAACCTTAGAGCAAAGAGCGAAGTCCCAGGGAATGTATGAACTAATGAATTGTATCCCTTGAATGGAATCTAATTTGCATTTGATGGAAGCATTTGCCAAATGCAAAAAGCATTAACCTCCTCAAAATTAGCTGAAATGTTCTTGCATACTTAGTTTCAAGGAAAACAATGGGTAACACTTTAGAATACTGTTTCTTTCTTAATGCATAACTAAGTTACTGCAGTACTAATGAATAATTCTTCATTAACACAAGTTACTAATATTAACTACTAAGGAATGTGTTAAATAATCAATATGTAAACATTTTTTAATTGTTAAGTATCAATTAGTTAATCAGTAACTATTAAGTCATGCCTTAAAATCTACTAAGTAACTACTAATTCAGCTTCACAAGGAATAACTTAAGTAACTACTACTTAACAGTGACGCACAGTATCAGATCGAGGCCCTTTCTTCTTTCTAACTGTTAGATAAATGTACTACTCTTGTGTACTATATGTAAATTTTCATATACATTCACTCGCAAATGTGCCGATTAATGTTTCTGTGTGTTCCCACACTATAATGTTGCAGCTATTGAAGCATTAAATCCAAGAGAGAAAACAATTCTAGTTAAAGAGTACACAAATTCATGAGTGCACACGCAATTTGTGAGTCCAGTTTTGTGCGAGAGAATGGATTGAGATTCCGCTTGTAAACTTGATGTGCTCTCGTGGTACAATATTAATACTAGCCTACATTAATGATATTGATTATTTATGTAAGTATTGTCTGCAACCAGAAGTTCAGGATGAACCCCATCCCCAATAAGTGCCTTGCCAACATGGCTCAGGGATTTTATGTTTATGTGATACCAAATTATTTCTGTATTTAAGGCAATGACTGAGGGGAAAAGGAGAATACAGGGAACCTACGAGTCATTAAAAAAGAATTACCAAATAGTTCTCAAGGAATTACTCAGAACCTGGAACAGTATTCTAAAGTGAAACCATAAGGTACCCATTCATAATTAATGAAGAATTACCAAATAGTTCGCAAGGAGTTGCTTAGAACCTGGAACAGTATTCTAAAGTGAAAACATAAGGAACCCATTCATAATTAAAGAAGAATTACCAAACCGGTTTCTTAGAACCTTGAACGGTATTCTAAAGTGAAAACATAAGGAACCCATTCATAATTAATGAAGACTTACCACATCATTATAAACCAGTAAGTAATTAATAAAGAAAAAACTTTAACTTCGGCATTGTTTTTCTAACACGTGGACACGTTTGCTGAATGACATTAGAAAGTATTACAGCTTTTAAGGCATTACATCACATGCTGTAATTCACGTCATCATTCAGTAAGGTTGTTTGGGCATATGAGGTAACACTATTTTAAGGGTCCAGAATAATGCACTAGTTAAGTATTAATTAATGATTAATTTGTTCACAATTAAGCACAAACACACCAACCCGTTCTCACTCCCAATGCGTCATAATCCGAAGCATAGTCAAGTGCCTTCCGCGTCACAATTAAGACGCTAAAGGTGCTCCTAGGCGTCATTTTTCGACGCGCTGGGTGCTCCATTCATTACAATGATTAACCTTTGGCGTCATAAACAGACGCATTTAATTATTTGGGTTTATAAAAGCAGACATGATTTTATTCATATTTAAAGGCTACTTTTATATTTTATACTTTTATATATGCTTCTGATCTTGATTCATTATCAGTTTATATCTATATACTGTACATAATAAGAAAAAATATGTTTGTTTTAGCACTAGTTTAAACATTTCTTGGGTCAAATTATGTGCCATTCCTTAATATTCACTTGTGCTTATATAAGTATCATTATTCATTAAAAATATTAGGATGCAAGTTATTCAAGTTTTTAAATTTCACATTTAAAGGAATCTAGTGTTTGATCATCATATATAAATATTTATCAGAATGCAAAGACTGCAATATAATTTTGAGCAACTAGATTAGATACATGTTTATTTATTAAAGAGCCATAAGGCACCTAATGGCATTACAAATAAACATTAATATTTTTTAGCCACAAAATGACTCTAATTTGCCTCTTTGAATTGGAATTCTCTATTTTAACATTAATTACTACACTAATTGTAATATAAATATTAGAAGAAATATATACAAATATTAGAAGAAAAATATTTTAAGTGGTCATTTATTGACAATAATTATTGCACAAATAGTATTTAGTACCAAAAGATCTCCTCAAAATATTCAATAAATATAATTTAATGAGTATGTGTGACCAATTAGTAAGGAATACCTGAGGGCTAAATACAAGAATAACATTAATGTTAACAATGTTGCATCTCTATCACTCTCCATAATAAAACGATCCTGTAAATATTGTGACTTAATAATCAATACACACTAACACTACCCAGATAGCAATTACATTTGGCCCGGATCCGTTTTAAGCCCCTTGCCTCCGTTTCTATCTTAGAGACGTTTTCTGATTGTGAACCAGAGCCGTGCCAGATAGAGGTTTCAGCTTAAACATTCTAACTGCCATCAGTTCAGTATTCATATCATATTGCAGATCTGGCCCAGCTCACTTTTTACATAGGTAACCGCTTTCTTTGCCATTCATGCTTGGATAACACACGTCTCCTTCCAATAAAAATGATGGCTATGTGGTGGATGGGATATACAAACCTACCAAGTGCCATCATTTTGGAATGACCTATCGCGAGAGATTCAATTCTTCCAGTTTTGACGTCTTCGTAAAACAGCATACACCAACAATAATGGCTTCTGTTTATTCTTCTTATTCTTTTTATTAGGCCTAATTGGGGCTACGTCTTAACCTCAATGGTTAGGCTACATATAGTTAATTTGTCTTATTCAGTTTTACATGACCAGTTTTTTTTATTATTAGGCTATTATTTTATTACAGCTCCATCAACTTATGCACAAACCATTAAATAAGTATACTTATATAATATTATATAAGTAGATGAAATATGGAGGCATGCAATCAGGTGGTTTGCCCTTTCGGCGGACAGGAGAGGAGAGCGCCAGGAGAGACTGTTCCCTATATCGAGGGAACTTCGCACTGCGTCGGAACGACGATTTGGGGATACTCCCTTTGCATGAACGCGTCTGAAGTATGAACGAAACTAGTCCAATCCTTATTGGTCCTACGTCATGACGTAGATGTGACGGCATACCCAGAAGCTATAAAGGGGAGCCCGGCGCATAGTAGCGTCAGTTATCGCTCTTCAGCATAACGCTCTGTGTGTGTTTGAACATTGTCTGTCTATTTATTGTTGTCTGTCCCATATATATTTATTATATTCAGTAAAAGAGACCTAAGAACGAAGATAATATGTCTAGTTCTGAGTTTAAGAGGTGCGTGCATCCGTGTCCCCGCTACATCTCGGGAACGGACACGCACTCTCTTTGTGTTCAGTGCCTGGGCGTTCAGCATGCTCAGGCGGCTCTCGAGGGAGCCGCCTGCAGCCACTGCGAGCTGCTGACGCTCAGGGTGCTGAGGTCTCGGTTGGCGGTCTTTGATGAGGCCGGCCAACCACGCGAGCCCCGTGGTTCTGGGCCTGCGTCCACTGAGGCGGCGCGGCGTCGCAGATCATGGGGCTCGCAGCTGGACGTATCAGCGGAGATTGAGACTGCCGAGGCACTTTCTCAATCTTCCTCTGATAGTTCAGAGATTCTCCCACCTCGTGTGGAAGCCCGCGAAGCGGCTTCTTCCCCCGGGGTGGAGAATCAGATGTTGATTCTCTCCGGATCCGAGGATCCGGAAGATATCAACATCGAGGCGGGTGGGGCCGCATATATGTCACCACCGCACCCACCCGCCCAAGAGGAGCTTATCGAGGTACTGACTCGTGCCGTGGCCAAGTTAAATATCGATTGGCCACAAGAGAGGCAGGAAGTCCAGCCATCCAGCAGGCTGGACGACCGGTTTCTCTCGCGCCGGGCTCAGTCGCCTCGCCGGGGCTTGCCATTTTTTCCGGACCTGCACAACGAGTTGTGTAGGTCCTGGAATAGACCATACTCCGCGCGCATTTCCAACCCCCCAGTATTAGATTATGCTAATGTTATGGGTGCGCGCGAGGCAGGCTACGGGACGATGCCGCGGGTGGAAGATGCTCTCGCGAGCTATCTGTCACCCGAATCGGCATTGTCCCTAAAAGCCCCGGTACTGCCCACCAAGCCATGCAGGGACACATCAGCGTTGGTGGGCAGGGCATATATGGCGGCGGGTCGGGCTGGTAGCGCTCTGCACACACTATCGATATTGCAGGCGTACCAGGCCGACCTATTAAAAGAGCTTGACGAGGGAGAAGGTCCCGCCCCGGAGGATGTATTAGAGCTTAGGAAGGCTGCTGATCTGTCTCTCCGCGTCACCAAGGAGACGGCCCGTGCTATCGGCCGCTCCATGGCCTCTATGGTGACGGTGGAGAGACACCTATGGCTAAATCTGTCGGGGATGAAGGAGAAAGATAAGACTTTTCTCCTAGACTCCCCGATCTCGCCTTCTGGCCTGTTCGGCGACGCCGTTAATTCGGTCGTCGACAGGTTTCAGGAGGCGAGAAAACAGTCAGCAGCCTTCCGACAGTTTCTCCCTCGTCGGCCAAAACCAGCAAAGGCTGCCACTAGTGGGCAGCCGCAGCCGTCAGCCAGCTCCTCGCACCGTCAGGTGCAAAAAGAGAGCGTCGCTTCTAGAGCCCCTCCTCCGGGAGCCTGGCAACAGAGGCGGCGCTCTCACCAGCAGGCTTCCGTGCAGAAGGGCGATCTAAGGAACGTCCTTCTCGCTAAGAAGGCTGCTGGGAAGAAGTCCTAGCTGCGGTAGGGCTTCAGAGAGTGGTCCCCCTCGCGCGGGAACAACCGAGGTTGTGTCTCGCGCGACGCTCTCGAAGGGAAAACGATGTGGTAATCCCGCCGTCACAGACGCTTCGGGCCACATCGTTTTTCCTAGGGCACGTTTCGATCCAGTCGCCTCGAGTGAGACCTGCGACTGGGCGGGACGAGTGTCCAAATATCGAAAATCGTATTTCGTCCCCTGCCGGGCATCCGCTTCAGGGGACGGGAAACGAGACTCAAATAACACCCGAGACCAGCCTCGAGAGGCTGATTCCCTTAGTAGATTATCTCGGCGCATGGAAATGCCTTCCGAATATATCCACATGGGTCCTGCGTACTGTAGAAATAGGGTACAGACTGCAGTTCGATCACCCCCCGCCAAAGTTCAATGGGGTGACATGGACTGCAGTGGTGCCAGAGCGGGTTCGGGTAATGGAACAAGAAGTAAAATCCTTGCTGGCAAAGGGGGCCATAGAGTGGGTCCCGCCGTCGGAGAGGGAGGCCGGGTTCTACAGCCGGTACTTTATAGTTCCAAAAAAGGATGGAGGGCTTCGGCCGATTTTAGATCTGAGGTATCTGAACCGGTCTCTGAGGAGATTCAGGTTCAAGATGTTAACCATTCCCACAATCGTGAGTCAGATCCAGCCCAAGGACTGGTTCGTCACGATAGATTTAAAAGACGCCTATTTTCATGTCTCCATCCTTCCATGCCACAGGAAGTTTCTGAGGTTTGCTTTCGGGGGCGAAGCGTACCAATATTGAGTGCTTCCCTTCGGTCTAGCTCTTTCCCCTCGCACGTTTACCAAATGTATGGATGCAGCTCTGGCTCCATTGAGACTTCAGGGCATCCGGGTACTAAATTACATCGACGACTGGCTTATACTGGCCCAGTCGTCCGAAATGGCAGTTCAACATCGAGATGTAGTTCTAGCACATATCCAACGCTTGGGGTTGAGGCTCAACACAAAGAAGAGCGTGTTGGCGCCAGCCCAGAAAACGACCTTTCTGGGGGTAGTATGGGATTCGGTTTCGATGCGGGCGCAACTCTCCCCCGCAAGAAACAAGACCATTCTAGCGGTAGTCTCAAGAATAAAGCTAGGCCAGAGTATCACTGTGAAACACTTTCAGATAGTGTTAGGGCATCTAGCGGCAGCGTCCAACATTATTCCGTTCGGCCTGCTACATATGAGAGCTCTACAGTGGTGGCTGAAAACCAAGGGGTTTTCCCCCAGAGGGAACCCATTCCGTATGATCAGAGTCACGCGCAAATGCCTTCGGGCTCTAGGTATATGGAAGAAAGCTTGGTTTCTGTCCCAAGGGCCAGTCCTGGGAGCATCATGTTGCCGGAAAACCGTTTCAACAGATGCTTCCCTTACTGGTTGGGGCGCGGTCATGGAAGGCCGCTTTGCGAGGGGTCTATGGGAGGACCATCATTCGACCTGGCACATAAACTGCCTGGAAATGATGGCGGTTTACAGGGCTCTCAGGAGTTTCCTCCCAGAGCTTCGCGGGTACCACGTTCTAGTCCGTACAGACAATACGGCAGTCGTGGCATATCTGAACCACCAGGGGGGGTTGAGGTCGCGCCCGCTATGCAAACTGGCGCATCTCATCCTTCGCTGGTCACAAGACAGACTGTTATCCCTCAGGGCAATGTATATCCCGGGGATACAGAATCAGGGGGCAGATATACTATCGAGGCAAGGGCTGAGGCCCGGGGAATGGCGGCTCCACCCAGAGGTGGTGGAGGCGATTGTCAGGAGGTTTGGCCCAGTGGAAGTGGATCTGTTTGCGTCTCGAGAGACGTCCCACTTTCCACTGTGGTTCTCTCTCACGCACCCAGCCCCGCTGGGGTTGGACGCAATGGTACAGACGTGGCCGAGGCGGCATCTGTATGCATTTCCCCCCGTCGCTCTGCTCCCAGGGGTCCTGGAGAGGGTTCGGCAACAGGGAGTCAGTCTCCTTCTGGTAGCTCCTTGTTGGCCAACTCGAGTATGGTTCTCGGACATAATAGCGCTGCTGGCGGATCACCCGTGGCAGGTCCCTCTGAGGAGGGACCTCCTATCGCAGGCGGGGGGCACAATATTTCACCCCCGCCCCGAAATCTGGAACCTCTGGGTCTGGCCCCTGAGGGGGCCAGGTTCCGAGAGGAGGGCCTGCCGGCAGACGTTATAGAGACCTTGCTTAGCTCTAGGGCCCCGTCTACCAGGAGATTGTACAGCCTCAAGTGGAATGTTTTCGTCACTTGGTGTAGAGAACGTGAGGTGGACCCAGTTAACTGCCCAGTGGCTTCAGTACTGGAGTTCCTCCAAGATCGTTTCTCTGCAGGGCCTACCCCGTCCACACTTAAGGTGTATGTGGCAGCTATTGGAGCTTTCCACGCTCCGTTAGGTGATGGGCCTTTGGGTAGGCATCAATTGGTTGTACGCTTCCTTCGTGGGGCGCGTAGGTTAAGACCTGTAGTGCGTACCAGAGTTCCAACCTGGGATCTGGCAGTGGTTCTCGAAGGCCTGGCCGAGGCCCCCTTCGAACCACTGGAGACAGCAGAACCTAAGAATCTACCGCTTAAAGTGGCGTTCCTCCTAGCTATTACCTCTCTCAGGAGAGTGGGAGATCTTCAAGCTTTGGCTATCACGCCAACCTGCTTGGAGTTTGCCCCGGGAGGAGTAAAGGCCGTACTGCACCCTAGGCCAGGGTATGTGCCGAAGGTTCCATCCAGTACGGTCAGATCTTTGGTTCTTCAGGCATCAGAAAATTCAGGAAATCAGACCAACTGTTAGTGTGTTTTGGCTCACCCAGGAAAGGGCTGCCTGCGTCAACCCCTACTATCAGTAATTGGATTGTGCAGGCAATAGCCTTGGCATATCAGGTGCGCAATCTGCCTTCACCTATTGCCTTGAGAGCCCACTCGACTAGAGGCATGGCCTCTTCGGTGGCCCTTCTGTCCGGAGTCCCTATGCAGGACATCTGTGAAGCGGCTGGCTGGGCTACTCAGCACACATTTATAAGGTTTTACAGCCTACACCTCCCTGCGACCCCCGGTGGCAGGGTACTCCAGTCCTGATTGTGCCTGGTCTCCAGCTCACAATAGGGCAGGCGTATCCTTGGTGTGGCCTAGTGGGTACTCGTTCCCCAAATCGTCGTTCCGACGCAGTGCGAAGTTCCCTCGATATAGGGAAGGGCTCGGGTTATGTATATAACCCTTGTTCCCTGAGAGGGAAGGAGCACTGCATCTCGTCGCCACACCGCGTATCGCCTGAGAGCATTATGCTTCATCGCGATAATTGACGCTACTATGCGCCGGGCTCCCCTTTATAGCTTCCGGGTATGCCGTCACATCTACGTCATGACGTAGGACCAATAAGGATTGGACTAGTTTCATTCATACTTCAGACGCGTTCATGCTAAGGGAGTATCCCCAAATCGTCGTTCCGACGCAGTGCTCGTTCCCTCTCAGGGAACAAGGGTTATATACATAACCCGAGCCGTTTTTTTCACGTTGTGTGAATAGGTGTTTTATCCATTAATTATGTGTTTGTTGTTGACTGATCTGTTAATTGGTGACTTTGTTCATTACTTTGTTGTTCGTTTTGTATAATTAAATCTGAATTTTTGGTCATTAATTCTGTGTTTGTTGACTTTGTTCACGTTGTTTTAGTATGCGTTTTAATCATTAAAACGATTTATTTCAGCTAGCCTATAGGCCTACGCATTGCTACAAGTGAAACTAATTGACTAATTGAAACTAATTGAAACTAATTGACCCTATATTATTGATTTTACGCGTTTAATTCACTTTTTTTCTTCTTCTGTGCAACACCTCATGAATGTGATTGACTAATTGATCTTTAACGCTTTGCACATTTGTTAAATAAACTCTGGATTTATACATCTGAAGATTCTTGATTTTATGTATGATCTTGTACATTAACACCATGTGATAGTGTAAAATGTCTTGCACTGAACAGAATACTTTATTATTAACACTAATAGTGTAATCCAATGGAATAAAATCGACACAGATGGTGTTAAACACCCATAGTGTAAAATTTAAACAACAATTGTAAGTGTAATTTTACAATCATGGTGTAAATTTTCTACACTGTAAGGTGCTAGATAAACACTATAAATTCAACACTATAAACTCTACTTTTTACACTATCTAGAGTGGGACCATATATGATCCGAAGGAGCATTAAAATTAACACTAAGTGTTAACTTGACACTGCATTTTTACTGTGTATATAAACAGGCAGATGGGAAAATTTGGCGCTGCAGTCGACAATCTGGTGATTCCTAATGTGGGACACTGAAAAGTCTATGATAAAGGCCAAAATCTGTGATAATGATAATAATAATAATGATAATGAAAATAGTCTAGTTATTCTCTTGGTTATGGATGGATTGATTGATAATTGAACATCAGACAAATAATACAATATGATAGTTTTTATGCCTTTTTTTAATACAAAGACATTAGCCAACTATTTTCATGGTCTAGGTTATTATATATAATATATATTTTTATATAAAAGAGTTAAGTGCACAGTCAGAATTCCTCACTGTTCTCGTGTTCATTTAACTTAACAAATGCATGCAACCACAACAGGCATAAGCTTATTTGAAGGCAAAATATAAAAAATATCTTGCAACCTGGAGAAAAAAAAAAATACAACTATACTATACAAACTTTAGGCTAGATTTAACCTCAAGTCACAATTTATAAAAAGGTTTAAGACTATTTGGGCTAATGTTTTCCATTTTACTAAACAACAAAAACAATCATTATATTATTGCATAACAATACTTAACACTTGAAATATTTAAAATGAATTTATACTCCTTAATATCAAGTTTGTCAAAACACTTTGTGTGGCTTTCACACAAGGTCCCTCCTTTCTGATGATTGCTACAGTCTCATATGACTGGACATTTGAGAGGTTATGTGATTTTGATGACATTGCCCCACAGCTTCAGATAATCCATAGTTTCACTGACATTAGTATATTTATGCGGGACCTACAAACACTAAACCTTAGTTGTCCCACATTAGGCATATTTAGGGCATGTCAGTCACCCTATATTATGTCCAGTATATGGAGTGTTCTTGGCTCTTAGCTTTACCAATATACAAAGGTGAATGAATATAACGACTAAATATAGGCTTTCATCTCAGGCATCATCTTAATTTTGCTTTAATGTGAACATGATTAATCTGTTACCTAAGTCTGTAAAATATTTCGGGATACTTTAGAACCACGCTAGGGTGAAATGCCCTAAATGTGCCTAAAGTGGGACACCTAAGTTGTAGTGTTTGTAGGTCCAACATAAATATATTAATGTCAGTGAAACTATGGATTATCTGAAGCTGTGGGGTGTCATCAAAATCACATAACCTCTCAAATGTCCAGTCATATGAGAGCAATCATCAGAAAGGAGGGACCTTGTGTGAAAGCCACCCAAAGTGTTTTGACAAACTTGATATTAAGAAGTATAAATTCATTTTAAATATTTCAAGTGTTAAGTATTGTTATGCAATAATAGATTGTGTTTGGGCTAATGTTTTCCATTTTACTAAACAACAAATAGTCTTAAACCTTTTTATAAATTGTGACTCGAGGTTAAATCTAGCCTAAAGTTTGTATAGTAGTTTTTTTCTTTTCTTTTTTTCCTCCAGGTTGCAAGATCTTTTTTATATTTTGCCTTCAAATAAGCTTATGCCTGCTGTGGTTGCATGCGTTTGTTAAGTAAAATAAACAGGAGAACAGTGAGGAATTCTGACTGTGCACTTCTATTTTATATATAAAAATATTTATTATATATAATAACCTAGCCTATGAAAATAGTTGGCTAATGTCTTTGTAATAAATGCATACAAACTATCATATTGTATTATTTGTCTGATGATGTTAAATTATCAATCAATCCATAACCAAGAGAATTACTAGACGATTTTCATTATCATTATATTATTACTATCATCATCATAGATTTTGGCCTTTATCATTTCACTTTTCAGTGTCCCACATTAGGAATCACCAGATTGTCGACTGCGGCGCCAGTTTCCCACCTGCCTGTTTATATACACAGTAAAAATGCAGTGTCAAATGAACACTTAGTGTTAATTTTAACTTTCCTTCGGATCATATATGGTCCCAATCTAGACAGTGTAAAAAGTACAGTTTATAGTGTTGAATTTATAGTGTTAATCTAGCACCTTACAGTGTAGAAAATTTACACCGTGAGTGTAAAATGTTACACTTACAATTGTTGTTTAAATTTTACACTATGGGTGTTTAACTGTGTTGATTTTTTTCCATTGGATTACACTATTAGTGTTAATAATAAAGTTTTCTTTTCAGTGCAAAAAAATGTACACTATCATATGATGTTAATGTACAAGATCAGACATAAAATCAAGAATCTTCAGACAGATGTATAAATCCAAATTTATTTAACAAATGGGCAAAGCGGTAAAGGTCAATTAGTCAATCACATTCATGAGGTGTTGCACAGAAAACAAATAAAAGTTAATTAAACGCGTAAAATCATCAAATTTGCCTGGACATAGATTTGAGCAAGATTTCAGAAAGCTACTCGACAGTTGCGTAGCATCAATAAACGCGGTTCCCCTGTCCCATCAGCGAGCAGGTATGGCTGTGTGGTCTCTTCAGTTCAATCAATGTGTTCTTTAGTCTCTGCCTAAAGATCAAAGACAAAAATAACACTCAGTCATCTCTTCAACTGACTGTCTTTATATTAGTTTTCCACAATACAATCAAGCTAACTGGCAATATTTTGAGTCAGATAATAGGAAGTGACAAATGTCCAAATTTACCTTTTTGATGACAGCTTGATATGAGGACATCTTTCCAGGTCTCTTACAGTCTTTTGGTGATGGTGGAATCAAAGGAAGTCTGAGGTCTTCTCACCAAAAATCTAAACAAACAAAAAACAAAGTTCATCATCAAATAGTTACATAGCATAATGACAACCATATCTCTCAGGAACCATTTTGTTAATTGTTGTCAGAGTAGCGCCGTTCACTCACACCTGGCATTAACATTCATCTTGGGTGACACACAAGTAAACAACTCAAGTACAGGTGTAATCACACCCAAGACGCATTGAGATTTGATTGTTTTGATAGGGTCTAGGCCACATTATTTTATTAAAGGGTTAGTTCACCCCCAAAAAATTATTCTGTTAATTACTCACCCTAATGTTCTAAACCTGCAACACAATTTCATCTTTGAAACACAATATTATTGATGAAATCAGAGAGATTTCTGTCCCTTCATTTCCAGCTACGCAACTGCCACTTTGAAACTTCAAAAACTTCATGAAGACACTGTAAAACTAATCCAAAGGAATCAAGCAGTTTAGTAAATTGTATTTTTCTTCTAAAGAAAGTTGATTAATAGTTGTTAGTTGATTAATGTTTATATGTGAATAAAAGTCTACATTAAAGGGTTAGTTCACCAAAAAATGAAAAATGTCATTAATTACTCACCCTCATGTCGTTCGACACTTGTAAGAACTTCGTTCATCTTCGGAACACAAATGAAGATATTTTAGTTGAAAGCTGATGGCTGAGAAAGGTAGACCTCAGATAGGCCTCCATTGACTTTCAGTACATTTACACTCAATGGCCCTCATTTATCAAAAGTGCGTACACCAAATTTCCAGCGTACACCTTGCGTACACCCAAACCCACGGTGACTTTGAGATTTATCAATATGGACGTTGGCGTACGGCACGCTCACCTCCTACGCCAGCTCAGGAGGTGGTGTACGCACGTTTGAGTTAGTGCGAAAATGCGCAGAAAAACAATTCCTAACACCACAAAACGCACTGACAAGATATGTTATATGACCCACTGTTAAAAACCACAACAACAACATTCAGTGTTTATTTTTGTGCAACATGAACGTCCAAGGGCGTAGGTTTGGTCTCAGCTTTGGTGGGGACATCCCACCAGGTTTGCCCAGATTATATAGTCTATTATTTATTACTGAGTGTGGAAATGCAACATAGTTTAGGAATGAATACGATTATTAATTTATGAGGCTTTTCAGCCCAATCCAGTACCATAATAATAATAAAAGACAAAATACTCTTTAATTGTCAAGTTCATAAATGATTTTCAAAACTGATTTGGAAAAAAACCACAACATGCACACAAAATTACTTATTTTCAATATAAAAAATGATTGTGGACTGGATTTATCACATCTTATCACATTATTGAGCATGTCAAAGATTAGTAACAACTTTAGATTTGATGCATTGTTAGTTTTTGTACAGGATCAGTTTGTTTCTCCCTCATTTACTGTTTGTGGCTGTTTTTGCCCCATTGACTTCCATTATAACCACATTTTTTTTTATTTTAAAGCCATAATGCTATATAATCATGCACAATCACTTTTTATATTGAAAATAAGTTATTTTGTTTGTAAGTTTTTTTTTCCAAACCAGTTTTGAATCAGTTTTTGAAAATCATTTATGAACTTGGCATTTAAAGAGTGATAGTAGTGACAAGAGTGACAATTAATCAAGGACAACAGCTCAACAATAAACATGGAATCAAGTAGGCCTATGCAAACTTGCAACAGAACACATTTTATATTAATTTACATTTGATTATTTTATTTATTTCTAAAAAACTCTTTAATAGCCTATATTGGTGCACTTTAAAGGGATGGCTCACCCAAGAATAAAAATCCTGTCATCATTTACTCGCCCTCATGATGTTCCAAACCTGTACCAGTTTCTTTGTTCTGCTGAACACAAAAGAAGATATTTTAAAGGAAGTTTGTAACCAGGCTGCTTTGGGGGCACCATTTACTTCCATGGTAGGAATTCAACATAACAAAGAAATGTATACAGGTTTAAAAAGGAAATTGACAGATTTTTCATTTTTGGGTGCACTGTCTCTTTAAGCAGTCATTTTGAACCAGAGTAACCACTTTACTGAAAAAAATGTTCTGAAATTCAAACATTAAATTAAATTTTCTTTATTAATTTACTATTATGACTATATTATTATGCAATTATTTGTCACATTTTTATCTAAATATTTTTTAAATGTCAAACTTTATATGACAGGATTATTTATTATTAATATAGCCTATAGCTAAATTATAAATGAATAACATTAATTAGGCTATAATCTATTAATTAACCGGTCTAATGACTAGAAAAATAAGTCTGCCAAGCTTTGATAATGTATGGAATATTATATTATTATCCATTAAAAAAACAATAGGCCTACCTAGAAGCAAGGATGTGTCCGTCATCGCTGCTGCTTTCAGTCAGACAGTCTGACTGAGACACTGAAATGCTTCTCTGCAAAGGTTGCAGTTTTTCTTAGGTTCATCGTAAGTTACTGGACAGACTCACTGATACCTTTTTTTTCTATTCAGCCCTATATCTGGAAATCCTCTTGCGTTTAAACGGTGGACGCGAGCTCGACATGTTTTTAAAAAAGCGCGCAAGTTTACAGCGCATGTTCTCGAGACTCCGTCGCTATGGCAGCAAAGCTGCTAAAACGCAATATTGTGCATCGCGTCCCGTATTGGTTTGATACGGCGGTACGCGTCATTTTGCTTGTAAATACGGGAAGATACGGAATCGATCCATATAGCAGCACGAAGGAGTTTGCTAAAATATTGGTGGGGACAATTTTGCCATCTTAAAATATTGATTGGGACTAGTACCTAGCGTCCCCCCCTAAACCTACGCCCATGTGAACGTCAATGTTTAATTTGTGTGACTTTACCAAAGTGTTTGATCTGTAGGCATATGTATTCCTCCAGTCGCGAGCCTGTGCGCTTTATCTGACGTTTCAGGCCCGCGCCTGGCCCAGCAGCTGCGCACGGACTGGGACTAAAATAATTCAGACTGACAAAATAATAAAAATGGCCTTCTTCTTTTAAATAATAATAAAATCAATAAAAACGGCATTTTCTTCTAAATAACAAGCGTCATTAAGAATAATAATCATAATAAGAAGAAGAAGAATCTTACAAATTGTCATGTAATTATTAATGTGAATGAATCTTACTCCACATCACATCATCATCACTATTGTACACCCCAATACATGTGCCGTGATACGAAATTAAATGCTAATTGTTTCAAAACGTGCTGTAAAATAATGCATTGTGTTGGTAATTTATCATTCAAACAGCTATTTAAACTGCTGGAGTGCGCTTCTCAACCCTCACACTAACAGTAGCTACTCGTAATTTGGGTCCATATTTTGTTTTTGTGAGCGCCTTTAATCCCACTCTTTAAACTCCCAAATAAAACAATTTCGGGTTTTTTTCCACTTCCCTGGTGATGGTCTCGATGGGCGCATCTCAATCATCTCAATAGTTCAGTAGTCAGAGCACTGATCAGGGAGTCAGCCCATTGACTGATGTCCTAATCAGTGCCCTGACTAGTGGACTAGTGAGATGATTGAGCGCGCCCGATCTCCACGTCGGAGAAGTTTCGTTTCTTTGCCGTCTTCTGTTTGTCCATGGCGTAAAATGAGGGCGTGGGGGAGGCGGAGACTTGAATATATAGGGGCGTGTTATTCTAATGACGATCGTTTTCAGCCGCGGGATTTATCAAGGGCAAGTATTGCGTACACCTGAATTGCAGAGGTGCACACAGTTTCATAAATCAGGCGGTGAGAGGAGTGTAAGCATAATCTTACGCCAACATATACACCCGTTTCTACGCAAGATTGATAAATGAGGGCCAATGGCCCTCATTTATCAAAAGTGCGTACACCAAATTTCCAGCGTACACCTTGCGTGCACCCAAACCCACGGTGACTTTGAGATTTATCAATATCGACGTTGGCGTACGGCACGCTCAAATCCTACGCCAGCTCAGGAGGTGGTGTACGCACTTTTGAGAAAAACAATTCCTAACACCACAAAACGCACTGGCAAGATATGCTATATGACCCACTGTTAAAAACCACAACAACAACATTCAGTGTTTATTTTTGTGCAACATGAACGTCAATGTTTAATTTGTGTGACTTTTACGTTTGATTTGTAGGCATATGTATTCCTCCAGTCGCGAGCCTGTGCGCTGGCCCGGCAGCTGCGCATGGACTGGGACTAAAATAATTCAGACTGACAAAATAATAAAAATGACCATCTTCTTTTAAATAATAATAAAATCAATAAAAACGACATTCTTCTTCTAAATAACAAGCGTCATTAAAAATAATAATCATAATAATAATAATAAGAAGAAGAATCTTACAAATTGTCATGTAATTATTAATGTGAATGAATCTTACTCCACATCACATCATCATCACTATTGTACACCATTATACATGTGCCGTGATACGAAATTAAATGCTAATTGTTTCAAAACGTGCTGTAAAATAATGCAGTGATGGTAATTTATCATCCAAACAGCTTTAAACTGCTGGAGTGCGCTTCTCAACCTCCACACTATTGACAGTACTCGTTATTTGTGACCATATTTTGTTTGTGTAGGTGCCTTTAATCCCACTCTTTAAACTCCCAAATAAAACAATTTCGTTTTTTTTTCTCCCACTTCCCTGGTGATCCGATGGGCGCGTCTCGATCATCTCAATAGTCCACTAGTCAGGGCACTGATCAGGGAGTCAGCCCATTGACTTATGTCCTAGTCAGTGCCCTGACTAGTGGACTAGTGAGATGATTGAGCGCGCCCGTTCTCCACGTCGGAGAAGTTTCGCTTCTTTGCCGTCTTCTGTTTGTCCATGGCGTAAAATGAGGGCGTGGGGGAGGCGGAGACTTGAATATATAGGGGCGTGTTATTCTAATGACGATCGTTTTCAGCCGCCGCATTTATCAAGGGCAAGTATTGCGTAGCCTACACCTGGATTGCAGAGGTGCGCACAGCTTCATAAATCAGGCGGTGAGAGGAGTGTAAGCATAATCTTACGCCAACATATACACCAGTTTCTACGCAAGATTGATAAATTAGGGCCAATGGCCCTCATTTATCAACAGTGCGTACACCAAATTTCCAGCGTACACCTTGCGTACACCCAAACCCACGGTGACTTTGAGATTTATCAATATGGACGTTGGCGTACGGCACGCTCAAATCCTACGCCAGCTCAGGAGGTGGTGTACGCACGTTTGAGTTAGTGGGAAAATGCTCAGAAAACAATTCCTAACACCACAAAACGCACTGACAAGATATGCTACCCACTGTTAAAAACCACAACAACAACATTCAGTGTTTATTTTTGTGCAACATGAACGTCAATGTTTAATTTGTGTGACTTTACCAAAGCGTTTGATTTGTAGGCATATGTATTCCTCCAGTCGCGAGCCTGTGCGCTTTATCTGACGTTTCCTGGCCCGGCAGCTGCGCACTGACTGGGACTAAAATAATTCAGACTGACAAAATAATAAAAATGACCTTCTTCTTTTAAATAATAATAAGATCAATAAAAACGACATTCTTCTTCTGAATAACAAGCGTCATTAAGAATAATAATCATAATAATAATAATAAGAATCTTACAAATTGTCATGTAATTATTAATGTGAATGAATCTTACTCCACATCACATCATCACTGTCGTACACCCCAATACATGTGCCGTGATACGAAATTAAATGCTAATTTTTTCAAAACGTGCTGTAAAATAATGCAGTGATGGTAATTTATCATCCAAACAGCTATTTAAACTGCTGGAGTGCGCTTCTCAACCTCCACTCTATTAAGAGTACTCGTAATTTGTGTCCATATTTTGTTTTTGTAGGTGCCTTTAATTCCACTCTTTAAACTCCCAAATAAAACAATTTCGTTTTTTTTCCACTTCCCTGCATGGTGATGGTCTTGATGGGCGCGTCTCAATCATCTCACTAGTTCAGTAGTCAGGGCACTGATCAGGGAGTCAGCCCATTGACTTATGTCCTAATCAGTGCCCTGACTAGTGGACTAGTGAGATGATTGAGCGCGCCCGATCTCCACGTCGGAGAAGTTTCGCTTCTTTGCCGTCTTCTGTTTGTCCATGACGTAAAATGAGGGCGTGGGAGAGGCGGAGACTTGAATATATAGGGGCGTGTTATTCTAATGATCGTTTTCAGCCGCCGCATTTATCAAGGGCAAGTATTGCGTACACCTGGATTGCAGAGGTGCGCACAGTTTCATTAATCAGGCGGTGAGAGGAGTGTAAGCATAATCTTACGCCAACATATACACCGGTTTCTACGCAAGATTGATAAATGAGGGCCAATGTATTTAGAGATATCTCGAATCAGATTTCTTCCCAGTGCAATTATAATTGCAGATATCTCTAACTGTCATTCTGACTAGTCGAAATATAATTATCACTAGTCAAAATACAATTGTTACTATCTTTAAATATATTTATAGATAGTCAGACAAAGGTTTAAATGTTAAAATGGCTTGCGATAGTCGGCCCACCGGGCAAATGCCAGATTACCAGTCCAGCCCTGTCAGCAGGTGGCAGAAATGCTCAATACGTTTTGCCTTCCGTCGCCAAATGGTTGTATTACCGCCTGCACAGTACGCGGCGCTGTTTCGCATTGTCTCTCATAGACCATCTACAATGAAGAAACTCATTGGCGTCTTAGGAATGCTTGACTAGATTACTCTTGGTTTTAATAGAAACAGTTTGTGATATATATCGTATTATTTAGAATACCTTCTAAACAGGTGAGTGGTAATGAATGGAAGGGTAAAAACGTTCCAACGTGTCTCTTTCGGTAGGACAATTATATTGATCAAATACGAAATTAAGCTCACACATCTGGGCTGCGTTTCCCAAAAGCTAACTTGTTATGTGAGCTAAGTTGATCGTAGAGACCTTTGGTGACAAATAGCTGGACGGCTCGGAAACACGATTCTGAAGATGCATGTAAATCTAAACCTTACTGTCACCAATTTCTCTCTCATTAATGATTTTCATTTACTAAAAAAGTAAAGAAAACCCAACACGATTGCAGTTAAAAGCTCAAATATGTGAATCCAGTAGGCTACATCACAGACATGTACTGTGTGCCAAAACGTATTGAGTGCATACATTCTAATCTTAAGTGCAGTGCAAAAATGCGTTTTTTCATTAGTTTATCAGCTCTATATTTTGAGGCAGAGTTAATACTAATGTGCTGTATACACTGATGTTTTTTTGCAGGTTAGTATGAGTGCTGAAGCTGCCGACCGGGAGGCGGTGAGTGGCAGTCGTCCCTGCACCCCACCACAGACCTCCTGGTTTGAGTTTCTGCTGGATCCGTCATTACTGGAGCAGCATTTACTGGGCCCTCATCCAGGTATCTTATACACAAAAAAAGCTGTAGCTGTGTGCATGTAAATAAATAAAATGTATAAGACGTTAAAGCCGGGCGCGGGGCGTAATGTTACCCGGTGCTGTTTTTGCTGACATATAATAATAATAATAATAATAATAATAATAATAATAATAATAATAATAATATATTTTTTTTATAATGCACTTTTCATTCCGAAGAATCTCAAAGTGCAACAAAGGGGAAAAAATAAATAAATGAATAAATAAATAAATAACAAAACAAAACAATGAATAACAAGTAAAAATTAATACTACAAACAATCAACCAACACAGAAAACAGAACAGAAACAGAGCTGATGGTGAACAGAAACAGAGCTGATGGTGAACAGAAACAGAGCTGATGGTGGAAGTCTCTGTTAGCTTTGCAGCACACTGTGGTCCATGTTTTAAATTTCACCCAGCGGCAGTGTCCTGATGACATCGTCGAGGCATGACAGCTGAAGACCAGAGATAATGGGTCTTAGTTACGATTCAAACGATGGGGATTGCCGCAGCACCATGCAGGAGTCAGAACATTTTTCCGGGCACTTCTGTGGACACACTGGGGTCGGTGCAGAAGTCCAAGCCGCTCCACGGCCGCGATGCAAGACGGAACAGCGGTGCAGCCGAGAAGCGGAACATCCCAACATCATGCTGGATGCCGATGACGCTGGCCCGAATGACACTAGCCCGGTGCAAACTTGCAGCCACGGCGAGCTACATCAAATGTCCTCCAAACCAGAACCAACCGCAGCAATTCAAACATAAACATCAGAGAAGCGGTGGAAAACGGCGAAGAGATGAACAACGTCCTCTCAGTGGCTGCCAGCAATCAGCAACAGTCCCAATTGTAGCTCTGACTGTTAGACTAGTCACAAACATAAGAAAATAAAATAAAATCTAAATCTAATAGTACAGTAACATGATTTGTGGGTGGAGAAGCGGCGAACAGACAACGCCAGCGTCCTCTCCCCCACGTTGCCTAGCAACCTTATATGGGCATATGAGCTCGCAGACGATGTTTTTCCCTCGCGCGGACATTGTGGATGCTCGTATGGTCGTGGCTCGCAGCATGTGAGGAAAAACACGACGAGCCGAGCACGTTTCTCACACCTCCCTCTCTCACGATATTTTTTAAACATACAAAATCAAAAACATCGGGAGTCGGCTTGATTTTCACCAGCATGGCTGTCCCCTATTGCCAAATCATGCACAACAATGTCACAGGCTAGATCTATGAGTATTATGCTATAGCTCAGTTGCTGCAACCATTACAGTGCCTTTTTACACACACACACACACACACACACCATGACACACACATACATACGCACGTGCGCTCTCACTCCCTCTCTGGTTGTTTCTGTTGAAAAGGTTGCTGTTCTATGCTTTTCAACAAATCATTTGCACACAAGTAATGTTTTCTATCTAAAGCTAGCAGCAACATTGAGTCTGTGTTTTGAGTCTCCAGTCTCTGTTTAAAGCAAACGCTCGTGTGTGTTCGCCCGGATTGCCTCAGTTACGGTGCTCAGTTCACGCGGTTTCTCCGAGCTGATCGTCTGACAGATCCGCGACCGGCCGTCACACTCCGCCGCGGCCGAGCCACAGACAGTATAACGTGTTATTGTGATCCTTTATTCACTCATTCTGTGTTATGGGTTTATTTTGAGCCGATTCTTCGATAGTGTGGGGATGTATGACGTTTTGAGTATGTATTTGAGTAAACGATGTATATACGCTTGAATAAAATATATATATTTTTTTAGGAAACCTGTGGACTCAATGTCCTGACAGGCTGGACACAATAATTTTCCATGACAATGATAAATTTAAATAGAAAAACTACCGAAAATACACTGATTACTACAGAATACCAACCTATTCTGCACTGAGCCAATGCAGACAGAGCTTGGCAGACGACTCCCTCTCGTGACATATGACGCGATGTTGAAAAAAACAGAGGTTTTACAAACAGCCAACGAAACGGCCACTTTATCTGCTAAATTTGTGCTTTTATGTCTTTTAAAAACATTTTAAATCCTGCATTACCTTTTCATATGGCATTTTCATACAAGGTTATATGTTTATCTCAATTTTTTTTAAACCTGCAATATGCTCTTTAAAGCAGCAGTTGGTAACTTTTGCTCTCGGGGTCCCCCTACAGTTGGGAAAAAATAATGTCCTCAACTACTGTCGTAAGCTCTGTCATCCTACAACAGGGGATGCCATCGCGCGTGCATTTGTTGACATGACAACCCTGATAGCCCTGAACTTGTAATGCGCGGGTCGTCTCATAACCCGTGGACCCCGTATGTCTATTTAATGGTCGCGGGTGCGGGGCGGGTTTTAAAAATATATACAGTGGTGCGGGGCGAGCCAAATAACTTCATAAAAGCAGCCCGCGGGTTGGTGCAGCACTAACAGTTACCCTGAACACTGCAGGAGGAGTTCACATGCAAGTGTTTTTCTGGCGTCGCGTGTGAAATGTCTTCATCCCAGGTACAGTCAGTGGCATATGTTTCAGCATGTCATATGAATATAATTTCATGGGTTTTATTTTTTTCAAACGCCAAATAATCGCGATGCTCACGTTTACAAGCCAGCGTCATTATAGTAGTCTATTGGTTACCGTTTTACAGAATCTATATGAAACTTCAGTTAAATGTTTGAGTGGTAGGTAATCACCATAACAAGCATGACAGCATCGGTCGGGCACGCCTCCTTCAGCTCACGCCAACGAGCAAACGCTGGTCCAATGTTGATCCTCGTCCTGCCTTTAATCGCATCACTTTTTTGTTTCTTCTTATTGCTTTCCTCCAACAAAACCTTTTCTTTCTTATTTGTCTGTGCTGCTTCGGACATGACTTTATTATCCGACGAACAAAGTTGGGCTCGCACGTCCGAATTTAAAGGGTTACTTCAGCGATTAGCATATGGCTTTGTATCAGTAGAAACCCTGGAGAATATTCAAATTATTGTGCTTTCCCCCCTCATATCTCCCTGAGACCAGAGATTTATGCATTTTATTTCTGGAAAAATTCCTCCTATGATGCAAAATGACGATTTTTGCATCATAGGAGGAATGCTTGCCCAAAGGCTAAAGACTACAGCCAGCAGAGGGAGCTATTTCCGCATGTTTTGAATCTGCGCATGGGGGATGGGAGATCACACTCAGCCAAGCCTGCAGTCTCCCTCTCATTTACTGAAGCTTTCGCGCCTCGATCGCCCCCCGGTGACCGGTCCCAGTATAGCCGCCCCTCTGTGATTTCTAATGGACGCGAGGCAAACTAAATAATAAAATTACGCTTCAAAAATGTTTCCCCAAAGTTAGTTTATGTCACTGAAGGCAGTTATCATCACGATGATTTCATTTCAGGTGTTCGTTTTAAAAATAAGTTTACTTTGAGTTAGTTATTTGATGCTATAAAAACGAGGGGTGTGACGTCATGATTGACAGCTGAGACTGACGGCTTCTCTGAGTGAAGTTGTCACTGAGGCGCTAACGGACTTTTTTCGAAATTTTTGGGAGCAGATTAGAGCTTTAGCTTTAATTTCTACATTTCCATAACTGTTTATTTCACACCAACATTATTAATTGTTCTGCATCTGCGAGAGTGTGGGCGGGCTTTTGATATCGCGACTGTACTTCCTGCTCTACTTCCTGCTCTCTACTGCGCAACTCCGGTCCCGAAATCGCTACTGCGCAGACTCGGTCCCAAGATGTCCGCGCCGTGCAAGGCCGCCTGAAAGCTTCAAATCTGCCAAGCGGAAACGGATGATGTCGAGTCGTCCATATTTTTTTACGGTCTATGCACTCAGCTGGCAGGGAGAGCTCAGCTTGCAGACAGGATCATTTAAACGGAGCTATGGTGAGCAATGTAAGTCTTTTAACTTCTCAAATTCATTTCTATGAAAGTTAAGCTTGCAAAGGCATGAACTGAAACGCGTGCCAGACTGAACTGGCGTTGTGAATGTATGCCGCGAATGTAGTTGCGATTACCTCAGCTCTCATCACTCGTGTAGTTAGTGCTCAGGGCTGTGATACTCGCGCGGTGACTCACTCATTATATTGAACAGACACGTTCAGTTTTTAATTATAGTGTCTTCTCTAACTCAGTCACAGTAATGAAGTTGGTGGTGTTGGGAATGGCCTCACAGGGCAGCGAAGCATTCTGGGAATTGTAGTCTTTCATCCCCATGGGACAAAAATACATTTTCTGTCTTTTCTCAGTCTAGAAGGCACCAAATTCAAAAATAATTTCACATTTCTACTGCATTGATGACCCAGTTTAAATACAGATTCATCTTCCCAGCGCTGAAGTACCCCTTTAAGGAAGTGTGGGTGTTGGTGGAAGTGACGTATATGCCATAAAGCAGTAGAATTTTGAAGTTCTTTTTGTTCTCGGGTTACTACCCGAAACTCGAAGTTTAAAAGTACGATTAAAAACGATACAGACCCCATCAACCAATGGCAGACGTGTCATTCAACCTATTGTAAGTTGATGTATCATCACAAGAGTCTTGAAAATATATTATGAAGGTTGAAAAGTTACCTGGTGCTGCTTTAATAAACAAAAATATAATTAAAAAAAAAAATCTTTCTGGTCAGCATGCCAACCTTATGAATAAACGACTGACAATATTAATTAAATAAATAAATAAATAAAAGAAAAATCGTAACTGATGTCAGCATTTTTTCACTCTACACTATCAATAATATAATTAAATATACTTAATTGTGTAAGTAGTAAAACACTACAATTTTTTTTTTAAGTTTAGAAACTATTTGAGTTCCCACCTCTCTTGCCTCACAGTGGACTGGTCCACCGCGCATCTCATCAACACACACACACACACACACACACACACACACACACACACACACACACACACACACACACACACACACCTCACCGACAGTGGGCTGGCCAGGAGAGAGAGAGTACAAAGTTCAGTTGTGGAACTCAAGTAAGGGCTTTGAAGTAGGGCTGTGCATTGCCAATAATCTGGCGATACGATACATATCATGATACAGGGGTTACGATACGATATAATGCGATATTGTAAGAAAAAATTATATATTTTTTTTAGAAAGAT
The DNA here is from genome assembly GCF_024679245.1 of Pseudorasbora parva. Classification (NCBI taxonomy): domain Eukaryota; kingdom Metazoa; phylum Chordata; class Actinopteri; order Cypriniformes; family Gobionidae; genus Pseudorasbora; species Pseudorasbora parva. The sequence goes on along the minus strand of NC_090190.1, from coordinate 25,779,749 downwards.
TAATTTAAAAGAATAAAGAACACAACCATATGCATAAAGCATAATAAGTAACTGATTTATTTAATACAGTAACATATATATAACATTATTTTGTGCAATCTAAGTAAAGGGAAATAGTAAAGTGACTGCAGGATTCTTTATGTATACATTTTTTTAAAGGTTCACAGTATAGCGGTTTTTAATTTCTAAACTATTTAGCAACAGAAAGTGCATAATTCATTCATTCATCCTCTGCAATTTTGACTAGTCGTTATTGCAATTAAGATATCTATAATGTGATTGTGACTAGTCATAATATGGATTGAAGATATCTACAATGTTAATTTGACTAGTCATAATATACATTCAAGACATCTATAATGCTATTTTTACTAGTCATATTCTTCCATTGACTTCCATTGGAAAATATTTCCAGATATCTTCAAATGAGTTTTGACTAGTAGAAATTGTAATTAAAGATATCTATAATTGTTTTTATACTAGGCATAATTCTAATTAGAGATATCTCAAATTACAATTGTACTAGTCATAATAAAATTTGAGATATCTATAACTGAATTATTAATAGTAAAAATTATAATTAGACATATCTCTAACTGTTTTTTTGACTAGTCATAATCACATTTAAGATATCTTCAATTCATAAATTTTAAAGATATCTAAAATAAATTTGTAGATATCTGCAAAAAAATTATTACTAGTCAAATTATAATTGAAAATATCTTGAATTGGATTTTTGTCTAGGCAAAACATAATACGAGATATCTTGAATTGGAATTCTTCCTAGTCGAAACTCATTTAAAGATATCTGCATGTGTAAAAGTGACATATAATATTCAGAGAAGATCAAGAAGGTTGTTGTCTTATTCTAGGCTATATATTTAAGTAATAAATAATGTTGAGATGTGCAAGCTGTGGATTAAATTGTGTTAGTTTTTATTCCCAAACGAACACATTTAAAGCTAAGCATTTGGCCTTATTTCTGGTGCAACATTACATATGTTATAATTTTAATATAACTTTTCAACACACTGGCGCTCATCACTCAGCACAGTAGAATATCACGTCGCAGATATTTTGCTATAATACAATTAGTGTTGCACGATATACCGGTACTAGAAAAGTATTGCGATACCCTGCTGTTACAATCGGTACGATATGGACTATTATTAGTACCGGTACTTTAAGGAGGATAGCGCTAACACGAGCTGTATTCTTAATGTGCGTGGGTGTGTGACAGCAGGTGTCAGGAGTGGACGTGTGTGCAGAGCTCTGCTTCCACCGTTCACTAAACATTGGAAGTAGTAGAAGAGTTAAATATACGCGCAGCGCATGACAGAGAAAGCAACAGAAATATGCGCGCATGAGGAGAAAAGCGCTGCGTGGGACGTGCTCGCGCTGTCGGACTCTGACCTCTGCGCCCACGCGCCTTTAAGACAACAAAAATGCGATTGTCATTCAGTTCTTTCGCGGATTATTATTTGGTGTTGAATGGTCAAACATATGTAAAAATGCGTGGTCATGCTCAAAACCCGTCTTCGGCGCAATAATTCGGATCTTTCATGTATTCATACTCTTGTGTAATTGACGCCCCATCCTAAATAAATCTGTCTCTTCCGTGATACCCTGAAAATTTTGAATAATCCGATCTAATATGATTTCCGACCTGTAAGGTTGCCAGAATAATAATCTTACACGGTGTGTTAATAGGCCAGAGGAGAACTGGCACCCCGACTGAGTCTGGTTTCTCCCAAGGTTTATTTTTCTCCATCATGCCCCGATGGAGTTTTGGTTCCTTGCCACTGTCGCCTTTGGCTTGGCTTGCTCAGTTGGGGACACTAAAAATATGATTAAAGTTATTCAACTTATTATACAAATAAAATATATGAATTAGGTCTTATTTAATTCTATAAACTATAATACTGATCTGCCAACATTGTCGCTATATGATAAATTAAAATAAGCTGATAACATTACTGTTTTCTCCAGTACGACTGTACAGCCAAATCTAATTTTGTCGCAATATTATCCTGTTTGACACTGTGAAGCTGCTTTGACACAATCGTGATTGTAAAAGCGCTATATAAATAAAGTTGATTGATTGATTGATTGACGAGTATTCAGGTAAACACAGTCGGATATGTCTTTAGTGAAGGTGTAGCCTACAGCTGAGGTAATTAGATCCGTGCAGGTCTTAAGCCAGACCCTATATTCTGTGATTAATGTTAAGCAAACAATGAAAAATAGAAAACCACCACATGCTTGGCTGAATAACTAAATATATTTATTAAGAATCAGTGTAGAGTTAAATTACAGAGTGTAGACTAAGCAGTTTTGTATTTGATTTTTTAAATTTCTATCTTGACTTGCTACTGTTATATAGACCTAATATAGCTGAGAAATAAAGCACTCCCTTAAGAAAGGAAAATATATTTACCAATATATTACTTGTAAATATATTATAATATACTGTAAATACATGGAATAATATATTGATGGTATTTTACAATATATTATATATTCCTGTAATATATTGCAAAATATACAAATGATTGCCGCTTTCATATATTGCAATATAAATATTAAATCCCATATATGTGAATATATTGTCTAATGTATTATATGATATTTTCCAATATATTGCAATATATTTTTGTTTCGTAAGGGCTTTGTCATATTGTTTGTAATTTGCATTTTTTGCTTATTTTTAAAAACAGATACAATTAAAAATCTATATTATAATTATAAGATCACATTTAAAAAATATTAAATTACTCATATAATAAAATAAGATTTTGGTCATCCCAACCTGTTGAGAAGTCAAAGGTTAGTGAATGATAACATGATTGATAATGATGATCTCTGTAAAGATCTTCACACTGGCATGTAGTTATAGCAATAAGAGGAGGGAATGGTCAAAAACCAGGGCAGGAACATGCTGGCCAAGTGAATTTTTAGTAAAAAAATAAAACAATGAATAATTGTTTGAAAAGTTATGTTGTCATATTATTCATATTACCTGTTTTTTGTTTGTTTTTACCGTGGTATCGATTTAGTATCGGTATCGAGGTATTTTAGTCTGGTATCGTATCGAAGTCAAAAATTTGGTATCGTGACAACACTAAATACAATACACCACTCCCACCTTGTGGATTATTACCTTTATGACACGAGTAAACACAACGCAATATACTAATCAATGTAATCAGTAGCTACATCATTTAAATGTTATTTAAACATTTATTAACCTGTAATCTTTTTAAAATCATTCTTCAGTTTTTTTGACTGGGTCTGCTGGAGACATTTAATCATATGCATCCAAATGCTGTCACTTGTCGATTATTGGTGGAAAATGTCCTCACGTCACAACCGTCCACAACAGCAGATTTGACTAGGAGCAGGTACAATTCAGATATCCTAAAATAGAGTTGTGACTAGTCCAAACTGAATTAGAGATATCTCTAATTACCTTTGCGTATGTGTGACGTGTCTTTTGAAGATATCTATGACGTCATTACAGATATCTTAAATAGAGTTTTGACTAGTCAAAATGTGTTTAGAGATATCTCGAATCAGATTTCTTACTAGTGCAATTATAATTGCAGATATCACTGATTGTCATTCTGACTAGTCGAATTATAATTATCACTAGTCAAAATACAATTGTTACTATCTTTAAATATATTTATAGATAGTCAGACAAAGGTTTAAATGCTAAAATGTCTTGCGATAATTGAAATGCTTCTAAGCAGCGCGGATGACGTCAGATGTTAAGCGAGCTCTCCAATTCAATATTTCCGGAGTACCGGATTTTAACTAGGCCTATTTTTGCAAACAAAATGACTTGTCGATTTCCTTAGTGGCTTCTTTGTAGCTGAAGCCAAAATGAGTCCATACTTCAGCTCTGTTAACCGCGGGAGCAGAATTCTATCATCTTGTACGGTTTGCTAATATCGCAAGCCATTTTAACATTTAAACCTTTGTCTGACTATCTATAAATATATTTAAAGATAGTAACAATTGTATTTTGACTAGTGATAATTATAATTCGACTAGTCAAAATGACAATTAGAGATATCTGCAATTATAATTGCACTAGTAAGAAATCTGATTCGAGATATCTCTAAACACATTTTAGTTGGAGTTGCTAGGCAACGTGGGGGAGAGGACGCTGGCGTTGTCTGTTCGCCGCTTCTCCACCCACAAATCATGTTAATGTACTATTAGATTTAGATTTTATTTTATTTTATTATGTTTGTGACTAGTCTAACAGTCAGAGCTACAATTGGGACTGTTGCTGATTGCTGGCAGCCACTGAGAGGACGTTGTTCGTCGTTTCGCCATTTTCCAACGCTTCTCTAATGTTTATGTTTGAATTGCTGCGGTTGGTTCTGGTTTGGAGGACATTTGATGTTTCTCGCCGCGGCTGCTCACTGGTGGTCTCCCTTGGGCTTATGCTGCATGGTGGCTGAAGTTTGCACCGGGCTAGCATTATCCGGGCCATCGTCATCTGCATCCGGCATGATGTTGGGAAGTTCCGCTTCTCGGCTGCGCCGCTGTTCCGTCCTGCATTGCGGCCGTGGAGCGGCTTGGAGTTTTGCGCCGACCCCGGTGTGTCCACAAAAGTGCCCGGAAAAATGTTCTGCCTCCTGCATGGTGCTGCGGCGATCCCCATTGTTTGAATCGTCATTAAGACCCATCATCTGGTCTTCAGCTGTCATGCCTCGACAATGTCATCAGGACACACTGCCGCTGGGAGAAATGTAAAACATGGAGTGGACCACAGTGTGCTGCGGAGCTAACTGAGACTTCCACCATCAGCTGTTTTCTGTTCACCATCAGCTCTGTTTCTGTTCGCCATCAGCTCTGTTTCTGTTCTGTTTTCTGTGTTGGTTTATTGTTTGTAGTATTCTATATTTTTACTTGTTATTCATTTTTTTGTTATGTTTTCCCCCCTTTGTTGCACTTTGAGATTCTTCAGAATGAAAAGTGCATTATAAATAAAATCTATTATTATTATTATTATTATATATTTTGTTCACTTGTGTACTTGCATTATCCCAAATGTTTTCCACAGATCCATCTCCTGTTCAGCTCATCATTCAGTTTCTTGAGCAAGCCTCCAAACCGTCTGTAAATGAGCAGAACCAGGTTCAACCACCAGTGGACAACCGAAGGAACCGCACACTGAAGCTAATGGCACTTAAGGCTGCTGCCCACCTGAGATGGGACTTGAACATACTAGAGAAAGGGTGAGTGAAGATAACATTTGATTAAGTGTTGTTGTTTTTTTTGGTCTATGGTCTATAAAAACAAGTTTACAAATTTAGAACAGCCACCACCCACAAAGCAGTGCTTGGCCATTGTGTCAATGGTTTTTGCATAGGAAAACTCCACTTACATTTTCTTAAAAGGGGACATATGGTGCTTTTTGTTTTCATTTTAGCATGTAATGTATCTGTTTGTGTGTGAATAATGAATAAGATCTGCAAAGTTATTGCTCCAGACATGCCAAAAAAGCTTTGATTGAAGTCCATATATTACTTTGTCAAATGCCTGCTTCAAAATGCCCGCCCAAAGCTGTACATACAGAAAGATGGGGCTTCCGTGAATTGTAGATTTTTTCACCATGTCAAGGAGACGCTTTGTGTTTTGATGCAAAAGTAAATTCCTTTGTTTGGCCTTGCGTAGGGCTGGACGATATGGCCAAAATTCATATCACGATATTTTTCTTAATTTTGGTCGATACGATATAATTCCGATATCGATATGAACTATATAAAAGCTTTAGAAAAAACTACTAAGAACTGCTACATAGGATGTCTGTACCTACAAACTTCTGAAAAATGTATTGGCCAAGTCTATGAATAGTCCTCCTATAAAATATAATATTTTAGAAATAAAACCAGTACAAATAAATTAATGTTCACCTTTTATTTGTATTTAGCCTTTATATGAAAAAGAAATGTGAAATCAACATCAAATAAACATAAGACTCTCACTTTATTAATATTAATATCTTTAAGTTTAAACTATAACATAGGCTGATTATATTATTCTTAATATAGATTAAACAAAAGTGATTCAGCCAGGATTCAGCCTGACTCAGAATATTCTAGCGGATGGATCTTCTTCAGATGGTGGATCTGCTTCACAGCGTAGGCTACAGTGCTCCTATGCCGCAGACGCAGTTTATTGAGCATTTTCTTTTAAGTTTTAAATTTCAGTGAAGAACAATTCATAGCGCTCTATTTTTCATTTATGCAAAATTATAGCATATATTTAATGCTGCATTTATTTAATTAAAAATGCAGTAAACAACGTAATACAGTGAAATATTATTCTGATCTACATCATCTGTTCACTACGTGAATATATAGTAAAGTGTCCTTTATTTCTGTGATCAAAGCTGAATTTATCATCATTACTCCAGTCTTCAGTGTCACTCATCATTCTCATATTAGGATTTGATGCTCAACAAACATTTATGATTATTATCAGTGTTGAAAACAGTTTTGTTGCTCATGATGCTCCTTCATTGCTTTCATACATTGTCGCAATCGTCTGACTGTCGATCGTCACCTTTCAGCTCATAACGATTTGTATGTATATGTAACGTCCTTCAGCTGCAGCTCCAGCGCGACAGTAATGTTAGTTCTGCGAATCCGCTTTTGGACTTTCTGTGAGAGAGCGTCCTCCTCATATTTAGATACGAATAAAATGACAGGTCATGCATAGATTATTTTTGGTCTCTGAAATTAAATCTTGATGTATTCACGTTGGTTTCTATGTATACACTTGCCCGTGACCCCAAGAAGCGCGCAATCAAACGAGGTTAGAGAAAGCGGTCTTTAGCGTCCCTGGTAACTTGCCCGCCCTCGCTCCAGGTAACGCCGTTTGGAATCCCGCTCTGAGCGGGTCGACTAGGACCGGGGAGACCCAGTAAAAGTGCGGGGGACACGCCGAACCACTTCCACCCCACTGAATTAACGTTAGTCTTTCTTCTCTTATCAACTATTTCTTTCTCCTTACTTGTGGAAGTTCGTTCAGTCACATTTGTGTTGCGGTCAGGGAAACTGTTTTTGTAGCTAAAACTTGCCGCGTTGGATCTATCAGCCTACTACTGCTGAGCACTGACTGCGTTTCTGTGGTGTACGTCATCGCGCAAGTAGCCAATCATGTTCTGCTCTTTCTGACGGCTGCGCCCTGAACGTCAGTCAGTGAGGAATGCTGTAATATATTTATCGAAATATCGGAAATGTGTTTAAAAATCATATCACCGTTATTGAAAAAAATTATATCGCAATATATATTGATATTGAATTATTGTCCAGCCCTAGCCTTGCGCAAATTGATGAAGCCATCAGTGGTTAAGATTTATTTACCTTGAGCTGTACAACCCAAAATTTAACTTGTGTACAGTAGGGCTGCAACAAACGATTATTTTGATAATCTATTAATCTACCAATTATAAGAACGATTAATCGACTAATCATCGATTGTTGCCATTGCCGTTGACCACTAATCAGTATGTTTTAAATGATTTTGCAATTAGTTAAAACATTAAGACATATTCATATTCTAACTATAATATAAAAAAAGAAAATCACTTTATATTTTTGAAATGGTTGTTTTAATGAACTTTGAACCAACTAAACAGTTAATTCTCTTTAAGTTCTCAGATTTCTTTCCAATTCAAATTACACATAAATGCTTTCTAAGCATTATTTAAATATTATGTTCTCTTCCAGTTGAAATAAATAAATAAATAATTCAATGCAATTCCTCTGACGACAAAAGTTATCAATAATAGGTGCTGCTTAAACGGGAAATTTACTTCAGGACAAAAAGACTGGTAAAATATTAATCTGCAAACAATTGTTACTAGTATACAAATTACAATCTTTTTTTTACATGGCAATTGAGCTGACAGATTCTCATTCACCTTTTAAGTAACAATATGAAACAATAACTGACATGAATGATCCTATCTCCTTTTGTAATTCGTCATGCATATGGAAGAAAATACAGACAAGTGATAAGACTAATAGTGTTACAATAAGGACCCCTAAACTCGATCAAGCTTTATTCTATCCAAAATAAATCACATTACTGTAATTATTATTTATACCTTTTTCATTATTATTAATATTATTACTATTATTAGTAGTATTGCCTTCTCTAATAAAGAAAATTTCTGCTAATTAGTTAGCTTCAGCTGGAAAACTCTCCTCTCACCGGCTCCTCTTGTGCTGGGATGTTTTATCTTTAAGTGCTCATGCACTTAAACATGCACATCGTGCTCCCATTCAAAGCAAGTTACTTCTTGCATGTAACGCACACGACAACATTCTTGGTTCGAAGTTTTGTGAAACTTTCCCACACTTTGCCAGATCGGATTCGTTAGCACTCTGTCATATGCGCTGTTTTCTTCTACCACTATAGCATTTGTAAGGGCTGCATTACACTCTAGCGCCACTGCGCCGTAGCGATCAAATCACGACATTGCAGGCCCTTATATTAGGTCACGTGGGATCAAACAAGTACTCGACATCAAAGATATTTGTCGACAATAGAGGTGCTCCGATCGATTGGCAACCGATCTCAATCGGCCGATAATCGCTTCGGGATGATTGATCGGCGGTCTCTAAAAAGGCTGATCTCATAAACCGATCTAATGCTGAGGACACAGACACGCGCCTGTCGTGTGAGCGACACAGTACGGCACGGTTAAAATAATTATAATGCTGAAGGTGAGGTACAATTCATATTCTGTATTAAATAACTTACAAAGTCATTTGAAAACTTTCTGTAAGACTTAAGTTCACAAACAGCGAGTGAATCACTGAATCACTGAATCACTGAATCACTGAATGTCTCTGTCTCTGTCTCTGTCTCTGTCTCTGTCTCTGTCTCTGTCTCTGTCTCTGTCTCTCTCTCTCTCTCTCTCTCTCTCTCTCTCTCTCTCTCTCTCTCTCTCTCTCTCTCTCTCTCTCTCTCTCTCTCTCTCTCTCTCTCTCTCTCTCTCTCTCTCTCTCTCTCTCTCTCTCTCTCTCTCTCTCTCTCTCTCGCATCTGCAACTAAAATCGAGCTGCACAGTTGACACAGGATTTGCCACTTGCACAATCGAGGCAGTGTCACATCGTCTTAAAGTTTATCATTTATTGATAAAGAATTGCCAGTGTTCACTCAGCACTCACGCGCGCTCTCCAAGAGACTGTGATCTCACACACACATCTGACACACACACAGCCCATCTAACAAAAAGCTTGCGAGTACAATGCATGTACTAAATTTTTGTCTACTCTTGTCGAAGTATGCACGCAAACCCAGTAGCATACCGTTGCCATAACAACCCCCATTACCACACACACACTCTATGCATACAATACACTGTACGCAATACTGTTACAAACCTTGCTTTCAACGTGTTCGTTGGGAAGGGGCCAAGCAAAAAGTATACGCGAGACAAAAAGGCAATTTGACTATTTATTGATGATACCACTGCACTGCCAGTGGTTTTCAAACTTTTTTAAGAGCGACCCTCTTTTTTGTTGTTGTTGTTGTCATGACCCATATATAGGCCTACAACCATTTAATATTGAAATAAGTCATGCCAAGCATTGTCCATTTCACTGTATTCTCCATTAAACCAGTAGATGGCACAAGCTCAGCACTTTTACGCACAACTTTTTATCCTTGACGCGTTTATCCTTGATCCTTCAATAATTTAATAGCTAAGCCTGTATGGGACACTAATTAACTGGTTAACCTTTAACCAACAAGAATTTTGAGAGGGAAAGAAAAACAGGTAAGTCCTGTATAAGTCACATTTGATTGCATTTAGAAATAATACCAGTAAATAAAGCTAAATAACACTACTTAACATTTTAAACACTATTAACATGGCTAGGTTATTTTAGTTCCTGTCACTCCACAACAAATCCTTGAAATTTAACGGTATTCAGAACAGATCAAGAATTAAACAATATTAGAAGGCTATAACTATAAAGCCAAAACAAAATAATTTATTGAGGAACTGAAAGCAACCAGCATTAGGCTCACGTAGCCTAACTCCCTCATTCGAATCCAAATGTTGCCATATTCACGATGTATTTGGATGCTAAACCATTTTTCCCAAAAGGACTCTTGATAAGGGGAAAAAATCTTCCGCAACACATGCGCAAAAATGACAATAGAGACCTGCACTGCCGCAGTACTCACGGGACCAAACGCATAGTGTGGCGCAGGTCGCGAGTCTAGATTTGATGCATGAGTGCGGCCGTAGGCAGTAAGGTAGCTAACGTTACTTGTGTGTGTGGATTGCAGGAGAATAATAGGCCTACTATTTGCGGGACTCCCACAAAATAGAAATATCTAAAAATAAAACATCTAGAAACAAATAAATTATTCATCTACTGCAAAAAACCAATACAGAACAAGAACAACTAAAAATATAGTTCTTACTATGTTCTTTGCCTGATTTAACACTTAACTAATCACTGCTAGCATGTGTAGCATGTTGGAAGTGCTGTTTGCTAGCATGACAGACAGACAGACAGACAGACAGACACACACACACACACACACACACACACACACACACACACACACGCACACACCACCTATTTTTGTGAAGTTTTGAGTTTTCGTTCAGGATTAATAGGCTTTTGAGCATGTTTTACCACACCTATTCTCTAAATGACCCTGTTATAGCTACCCAAAGTGTAAAAGTCAACATGTTTTTGATAACTATTAATCAGGAGAGTCCAGAGAATCATACTGCAGTGGTTTGGTTCCGATCAGGCAAAAAAAACAAGGACTAGTTTGCAAAACGAGGTTTTTAACATAATTGTGAATATTTAAATACAGATTTGATTGACAGTATTGGTTATAGAGGCCAAGTTGTTCAGTATGAGAAGATCTATCATAATATATGCATATTATGTGGCTGTTTTAACCCCACCTGATTACAGAGATGGAAAACCATTTACAGCCAATACAGGCAATTCACCATAGGGAATACATGGTTTCCCAAGCTTTTTAACACTTATAGCGCCCCCTATACTCCGATCTCCATGAAACTTTGCATGTTTCTTCAACATGTTATGCCACATATACCCAACAATTTTCGTGAAGTTTTGACTTTCCCCTTAGGATTTATAGGCTTTTGAGTGTATTTTGCCACGCCTCTTTTCTAAATGGCCCTGTTATAGCCATCCAAATGCAAAAAATCCACTTTTTTTTGATAATTATTAATCTAGAGAGTCCAGAGAAATATCCTAGACTGGTTTGGTTCTGATTGGGCAAAAAACCAGGGACTAGTTCGCAAAAGTAGGTTTTTAACATAATTAAAAAAATTTAATTAATAATTTGATTGACAGAAATGGTTCTAGAGGCAAAGTTGTTCAGCATGAGATCTATCATATGATATGCATATTTTGCCGATGTGTTTAACACCACGTGATTAAAGAGCCATAAAACTCGTTAGCGCCAACTAGTGGCCGATTTCTTTCAAAATTCTTACAGACCTCTAGGACCATGAGTCAAACATGCCCACCGAGTTTCGGTCCGATCATCGTCCATTAACCTTGTCTAATAGGTGCTCAAAATTCATTGGTCGATGGCGGCCATGTTTTTTTGAGATACACCAATGTCCTCATAGACATAAATGGTACCTTGGGCCAAGACACTGCTTACCAATTTTCAGGTCAATCGGACTAGCGGTCGCATGGTTATAGCCATTGTTATGTTTTTTCAACATTATAGCGCCACCAAGTGGTCAATCTTCGCAATTTTTTTATCCTGACCTCAGAATGAGCCCATACACATGTGTACCAAGTTTGGTGAATATATCTCATTTCGTTCTTGAGTTTTAGCCTCTTTAGTAAAATAGGCTCCGCCTTAAATGTACATTTCCACGCCCCTTTTTGTCCATGAGTCAAAATTTAAACTTTTTTTTGATAATTATTAATATTCAGACTAGAGAGAACATTTTGGCACTGGTTTGGTTCTGATATGTCAAAAAACCAGGGACTAGTTTGCAAAAGTAGGTTTTTGACAAAATTCAAAATGGCGGAAAAATTTGCATACCGGAAATGAAATCGGAGATATACGTTTTGTTCGCCAAGGTCTCAGCTTTCCAATGATATAAGACACTTGACCCTTAAGACCAACGGTTTAAGAGTTATGAGCCATTTCGTGGTTTTGGTTGCTGCGCCACCTATTGGCCAATCTGGCTCATAATTTGATAACCTCTCCTCGATTTTTGGACTACCTATTGACAAAGTTTGAAGTCTCTAGCCCTTACGGTTTGGTCTGCACGATGAGTTTTACGGCAGAATAATAATAATAAAAACCAGCACAAATACAATAGAGGTGTTCAGCACTTCGTGCTTGAACCCCTAAAAATAAAAACGATTTACAGGCACAAGCATAGGCAGAGTTTCTGTTTATAACATGTTTTTTGCTGCGTTGTGCAATGTAACCAATTTCTATTTCTAGAACGCAATGGCCAAACAGAAGCATTTAAGGATGCTTTCACACCTACCTTGTTTGGTCCGGATTTTTGGACTTTTCAGTTTGGTACAAACCAAAATTACAGGTGTGAAACCTCCCTCGGACCATGGTCCGGACCAAACAGACGAAATTTGGTCAGACGAAAAGAGGTAGTCTTGGTCCGGACCAAACAGAACAATGGTTCGGTTCGTTTCTTGTGTGAAAGCATTTTCTGTATAGTTCGGACTTTCAGACCATTTACAGGAAGTTCTGGTGTAGGATTAGTGAAAAAACACAGACTAAACTCACAGCACATGCAGTGATGGAGCGTGCAGCATTTTAAACAGAACCGCTTGTGTAGTCATGTCAGCTCGCGTGAACAGCGTGCTCTGCTTGACAGTCTTGACAACTTGAGATATATATATATATATATATATATATATATATATAAAAAAAATATAATATTTCTAATGTCTGTGAGAAGTAGCCTGTATGCTGAGTTTCGGTTTATTTATGAGACTGCTCCAGTTCAGGTGCAACGCAAATGATCGCTCCGTCACGGGATGTCTGCTATATTATTTATTTAAGCTTATTTATTAAATTCAGGCAAATGATGAAACATTCATTAAAATTCAATCAATCAATCAACTTTATTTATATAGCGCTTTTACAATCACGATTGTGTCAAAGCAGCTTCACAGTGTCAAACAGGATAATATTGCGACAAAATTAGATTTGGCTGTACAGTCGTACTGGAGAAAACAGTGATGTTATCAGCTTATTTTAATTTATCATATAGACACAATGTTGGCAGATCAGTATTTAAGTTTATAGAATTAAATAAGACCTAATTCATACATTTTATTTGTATAATAAGTTGAATAACTTTAATCATATTTTTAGTGTCCCCAACTGAGCAAGCCAAGCCAAAGGCGACAGTGGCAAGGAACCAAAACTCCATCAGGGCGTGATGGAGAAAAATAAACCTTGGGAGAAACCAGACTCAGTCGGGGTGCCAGTTCTCCTCTGGCCTATTAACACACCGTGTAAGATTATTATTCTGGCAACCTTACAGGTCAGAAATCATATTAGATTGGAATATTCAAAATTTCAGGGTATCACGGAAGAGACAGATTTATTTGGAAATAAATGATGGGATGGCGCGTCGATTACACAAGAGTATGAATACATGAAAGATCGGAATTATTGCGCCGAAGACGGGTTTTGAGCATGTCGTGCCAGTGAGGCAAATTCGGAGGAGACACCATTTGACACGGCTCAGCAGACACTCCAGGATGAGCTGGTCATGTCCAGGCAGGTCCACCATCTGATCCGGACAGGGATAAACAGAGAGACAACATTAGCGTAGATGCCACTCTTTTTATGATGTAACGAGTACATCAGGTGTTATGGGAAGTGTTCCCAGTTCCGGCTGACCTAGTTAATGCAGCCTAACAATCAGTCAATTGAATTGAATAATGAAAGTTAAAAATGTTCTATGTGTATGCCATAGTAAAGAGATGTGTTTTTAGTCTAGATTTAAACTGACAGAGTGTGTCTGCTTCCCGAACAATGCTAGGAAGACTATTCCACAGTTTAGGAGCTAAATAGGAAAAGGATCGACCGCCTGCAGTTGATTTAGATATTCTAGGTATTATCAACTGGCCAGAGTTTTGAGACCGCAATAGACGTGATGTAGTATAATGCGTTAAGAGCTCGCTTAAGTACCGGGGAGCTAAACTATTTAGTGCTTTGTAAGTAATAAGCAAGATTTTAAAATGTATGCGATGTTTAATAGGGAGCCAGTGCAATGTTGACAGAACTGGACTAATATGATCATACTTCCTGGTTCTAGTAAGAACTCTAGCTGCTGCATTTTGGACCAGCTGGAGTTTGTTTATTAAGCGAGCAGGGCAACCACCCAGTAGAGCATTACAATAATCTAGCCTTGAGCTCATGAACGCATGTACTAACTGTTCAGCATTTTGCATTGAAAGCATGTGCCGTAATTTAGATATATTTTTAAGATGATAGAATGCGGTTTTACAGATGCTAGAAACGTGGCTTTCAAATGAAAGATTGGTATCAAAGAGCACACCCAGGTTCCTCACTGACGACGAGGGCTTGACAGAGCAGTCATCAAGTGTTAGACAGTATTCTCGGTTACTACTTGTGGAACTTTTCTGTCCAATAATTAAAAATTCAGTTTTATCTGAATTAAGTTGCAGGAAATTACTATTCATCCAATTTTTTATATCAGCTATGCATTCCGTAAATCTTGTGAATTGGTAGGTTTCTTCAGGGCGTGAGGAAATATAGAGCTGAGTATCGTCAGCATAACAATGAAAACTAACGCCATGTTTCCTAATGATATCTCCCAGTGGTAGCAAATACAGGGTGAAAAGCAACGGTCCTAACACTGAGCCTTGCGGTACCCCATACTGAACTTGTGATTGGTGTGACATCTCTTCATTTACTGCTACAAACTGATAACGGTCAGATAAGTATGATTTAAACCATGCCAAAGCAGTTCCACTAACGCCAACATAATTTTCGATTCTATTCAGAAGAATATTGTGATCGATAGTATCAAATGCAGCGCTAAGATCGAGTAACACTAATAGAGAGATACAACCACGATCAGATGATAAGAGTAAATCATTTGTAACTCTAATTAGAGCAGTCTCAGTGCTATGATACGGTCTAAATCCTGACTGGAAATCCTCACATATACCATTTCTTTCTAAAAAGGAACATAATTGTGAAGACACAGCCTTTTCTAGTATTTTTGATAGAAACGGTAGATTCGAGATTGGCCTGTAATTGACTAATTCTTTAGGATCAAGTTGCGTTTTTTTAATAAGTGGTTTAATTATAGCCAACTTAAAAGTTTTCGGTACATATCCTAATGTCAAAGATTAATTAATGATATTAAGCAGAGGATCTATGACCTCTGGAAGTATCTCTTTTAATAGCCTAGTCGGTATAGGGTCAAGCATACATGTTGTTGATTTTGATGATTTTACAAGTTTAGCCAATTCTTCACCTCCTATAGTAGTGAATGAGTGTAATTTTTCCTCAGTGACACTACAGCGCTCTGTCTGAAGTGATACTGTAATAGACGGCTGCATGGTTATAATTTTATTCCTAATATTATCAATCTTACTAGTAAAGAAGTTCATAAAGTCATTACTGCTGTGTTGTTTACAAACATCAGAAGCTGAAGCTTTATTTTTTGATAATTTAGCTACTGTATTGAATAAATACTTAGGGTTGTGTTTGTTTTCTTCTAAAAGAGTTGAGAAATAAGCAGATCTAGCAGTTTTTATGGCCTTTCTGTATAGAATCATGCTCTCTTTACACAAATTGCGAAAAACCTCGCTTTGTTTTCTTCCAGCTGCGCTCCATTTTTCTGGCTGCTGTTTTAAGGGCCCGAGCGTGCTCGTTGTACCACGGCGTTGGATTATTTGCTTTAATCTTCTTTAAGCGCCGGGGAGCAACTATGTCTAAAGTGCTAGTAAAGAGAGAGTCAATAGTTTCTGTTGCAGCATCAAGTTCCTCTTGGCTATCTGTAATGCTGAGGAGATGGAACTGATGAGGAAGATTATGTACAAAGTTGGGCTGTTTCGAATGCCATTTTTTGAGCTTCGAAGCTTAGGTGGCAATCAATATCAAATATTCGAAGCTTTGGTGGGTGGGGCTAAATATATAATAATAGTGTCGGTTTGCATTTGTATCATCTTTCACGACTTCACGTTTCACTCTTCGGCATCGTAAATGTGTTGCGGCAGACCCAGTGGAGTGCAGTGTTGCATTTGGTGCAATATGATCAGGTGGCACACATTCTTTAAATATTAATAAACATTTAATAATCTTTTCAATAGAACAGTTTCCGGTACACATTACACGGGCAGGTTTATGCTCCGAAAACGGACAGTGCACAAGTGATACCAAACACAGTGTAGTGTAGTCTGACTCCATTATCTTCATTAATTTTCTGAAGCCTTCGCCTTCAACTACATTAACGAACCTCATATCCGTAGCGACAAACTCTACTATGGCATCTGTCATCTCTCTCTTTCATTTCTCTGTTAACGGTTTTCGGAATTGCAGGATCTGCTGTGAAGGTTTGGGTTTTGTTGAGCATGTTGATGGCTGCGATACCTGTGGATGTACCTATAAACAAATTATTATTAGCCTGTGCTGCTGTATGTTTTTAAATAGTGTCGTATTTGCAATTAGCCTCTTTATCATAGCAAATTAAGCACATAAAAGCAGTTTTTTTGTTTTTTTTGCTGCGTGCTACTTACAGAACTCAGGTGATTTTTCAAACTTGTGGTGCTGTTGTGGTAGGCCAGTTTCAAATCGCATATTTGACACACTACCTTTGTCTTGTCATCCTCACTTAATTTAAAGATCTCCCAAACAGCTGAGGTCTTGGGCATTTTGTACCTATTCAGTATGAGATTAAATAAATCACCACGTTTGCCAACGGGTGGTTCAAGCATGAGTGAGAATGAGTCCGCGAGGGAAGTCACGTGTTAAAAAAAGAAAAGAATATTCGAATCTCAAAACTGAAAATCGAATGCCACCTCACCGAACGAATATTCGATTATTCTAGTACAGCCCTAGTACAAAGCAATCTTTAGTCGCAGCGGTTATCGTCCTGCCATATTTGAAGCGAGGGGATGGCTTTGCAGCCTTAGGTAAATTAAGTATACATGATATTAGGTAATGATCTGAGATGTCATCGCTCTGCTGCAGAATTTTAACAGTATCAACATTTATTCCATCTGACATTATTAGATCTAAAGTATGATTAAGGCGATGAGTGGGTCCCGATACGTGTTGTCTAACTCCAATAGAGTTTAGAATGTCTCTAAATGCCAATCCCAATGCGTCTTTTTCATTGTCTACGTGGATATTAAAATCCCCAACAACTAGTACTTTATCTACAGCTAATACTAACTCCGATACAAAACCAGCAAATTCTTTGATAAAGTCTGTATTGTGCCCTGGTGGCCTGTATACAGTAGCCAACACAAATGTCAGACGGGATTTATCATTTACACCACACAGTGTTACATAAAGCACCAAAACTTCAAAGGAATTCTATTTGAAACTAGACTTCTGAGTAATACTGAAAATATTATTATAAATTATAGCAACACCTCCCCCTTTACCTTTCAGACGTGGCTCATGTTTATAACAATAATCTCGGGGGGTGCACTCATTTAAAGTAATGTAATCGTCAGGTTTTAGCCAGGTTTCTGTCAAGCACAGCACATCTAAGTTATGATCTATAATCATATCATTGACAACAAGCGTTTTTGGCGAAAGGGATCGAATATTCAGCAACCCGAGCTTTATCAATTGTTCATCCGTATTATATCTGTTGTTTATTTGTTGGACATCAATTAAATTTTTACTGTTGAATGGTTTTGATGGTTTTTTGTATTTACTAATTCGGGGAACAGACACAGTCTCTATATGATATCTAGGTGAAAGAGTCTCTATGTGCTGGGATTTAGCTGACTTGGCTGACTTTCTCTATGTGCTGGGATTTAGCTGACTGGTGACGTGAGACAGCTAGCAGACGGTTGATTTAGCCAGTTTGTCTGCTTCCTGACCTGGGCCCCAGTGAGTCAAGGTTTAGCTCTAAGACTATGTGCCAAATTACTAGAGAGAAGAGCAAAATTAAAGGGATCCCATGGTGTTGAGACTTGTATGGCTTAATATAACATAAACAATGTCTCTTACTGAAATATGTAGTAGAAAACCCATGAAAGATCTACATTATTTAAAAAATCGATTTTATATTTGGACCATGGGCGGCGCCATTTTGTTTGCGTTCTAGGTTGATGACGTAGAGTGGTTGCACTACTCAATCAGCTGGCGTTACCCGTAGCTATTTTTACCACAACGCAACTCGAAAATTGTTTCCGAGTTAAACAAAACCAATGAATTGCTTTGTAATTGTACTTGAAACACACTCAAACATACATGTGCACTAGTGTTGTCACGATACCAAAATTATGACTTCGATACGATACCAGACTAAAATGTCGATATATCGATACTAAATCGATACCACAGTAAAAAAAAAAAAAAAAAAGATAAGATGCTTAATATGACAACAGAACTTGTTATTATTCATTGTTATTTTTTTACTAAAAATTCATGTGGCCTGCATGTTCCTTAGGGTTGGGCATTGTTTTGATTTAAACAATTATTGATCAATTGATCAACTATTAAAATTATCTCACAAATTTTTGCTATCTCAATGTATTTTTTACAATGGGGTAATTGTGTTGCAATAGCTTAACCACAGCACAAGGAAGCTTGATTTCAAATGGTAAACTGAATTAAAAAAGACAAGTAAACAGTAATAAAATAAGAACAAATAAACAGATTACAAACAATAGCACAAATAAATGCAATAGAATAGAAGAAACAAATGAAATAGACTTTATTTTTTCAGGTAGGTCTAACATTCAGATAAGAAACTGAATTAAAAAAATGCATAGTAATTACATTTAAAACAACATTGGATAATGTTCTTTGTAAAAAAATTCAATAGCGTACAGATGAAACTATTAAAGTTACACAAGTTGATCAGTCAAGAGTGATCGTTTGCCTTTTTGCAGTTTGAATAACAAATGACTGCGGTCCGTTTAAGACTCACGGGCGCATGGATCCTAAACACTGTTCCTGTTACTCGTTCTTCCTGAACTGTTTGCGACTGTGTTTACGTTAATACTCTTCCAGATGTGCACTGATAATTCTTTGAGTGTATTTGACCAATAATAAGCTGAAAAAAAAGCAAATGTTTGCACTTGTATCATGTCAGAGGCGGCTTTGTTACGGTAGGCGCTGTGTGCGCTTCAGATGTGAGCACGAAATCTGCGGGCATTAGTAGAATTAATTTGTGCAATCCCGCGCGAAATTCAGACCGGTCACACACAGAACACTAACATACTTTCATGAGGAAAAAGTCCAGCAGAACGCGCGTTCTCCGTGCTCAGAAGTAAACCGGGCTGAGTGAGAATATGCCGGTGTGTGTCAACTCGCTGTAGGTCAGAGAAGGAGAGCGCAGCTGGTATCGATATGGTAAAAACTGAGAATCGTATCGTTTCAGATATTCCAGTATCGATACATATCGAAATATCAATATTTTTGATAACACTAATGTGCACACGAACTCACCTACACAAGTCACAAACAGATCGGCGGGAGGGCACACACACCTGACCGACTGCGCTGTCTCAATCGAGATGTTGGGCTGCTCAGTCTCCAAGACAGGGGCTGAATCTGAAATCGACCCCTATACCCTGAAATAGGGCATTTTTTGAAGGGACGGCCATTTGTAGTGTTGTCCGACACCATACTGGATATGTTCGAGTGCAGTCATTCAGTCTCACGTTGCGCCGCAATAACGAGTGTACAGCCGATTTACAAACAGCTGTCCGACTTCACGCACTCGTCTTCATTCACTCCTTCAAGTTGTATTAGTGAACAAAAGTAGCGAGTGTTATTTGTGTCTTAAAAGTGAAAGTTTAAAGATTGAGGTTAATTCACTGAGCTTGTGCTCAAACTTTAATGCACAAACCAATCCCATGCATCATCACCAAAACATCCTGCCTCTCTTCCTCACGTTACCCTATCCCATCGTCCTACCTAGATATTTCCCTCTGCTGGATACATTAGGCATTACAGTTAATCTACTCCATATCAACAGTCTATCTATGATATCAACACAGGGATTGAGGGTTATGTATGCGTGCACGCAGTGCGTGTGCGTGTGTGTGTTCGTGTTCGCGCCGATCTGTTGGGGTGTGTGTGTGTTCGCGCCGATCTGTTGGGGTGTGTGTGTGTGTGTGTTCGCGCCGATCTGTTGGGGTGTGTGTGAGTCTGTGTGAGAGAGAGAGTTTGCGTGCACATGTATGTTTGGGTGCGTGAAGTCGGACAGCTGTGTGTAAATCGGCTGTACACTCGTTATTGCGGTGCAACGTGAGACTGAATGACTGCACTTGAACATATCCACTATGATGTCGGACAACACTACAAATGGCCGTCCCTTCAAATAATGCCCTATTTCAGGGTATGGGGTCGATTTCAGATTCAGCCCCTGTCTTTGAGACTGAGCAGCCCAACATCTCGATTGAGACAGCGCAGTCTGTCAGGTGTGTGTGCCCGCCCGCCGATCTGTTTGTGACTTGTGTAGGTGATTTTGTGTGCACATGTATGTTTGAGTGTGTTTTAAGTACAATTACAAAGCAATTCATTGGTTTTGTTTAACTCTGAAACAATTTTCGAGTTGCGTTGTGGTAAAAATAGCTACGGGTAGCGCCAGCTGATTGAGTAGTGCAACCACTCTACGTCATTAACCTAGAACGCAAACAAAATAGCGCCGCCCATGGTCCAAATATAAAATCGATTTTTTAAATAATGTAGATCTTTCATGGGTTTTCTACTACATAATTCAGTAAGAGACATTGTTTATGTTATATTAAGCCATACAAGTCTCAACACCATGGGATCCCTTTAAGATACAACCCCAAATCAGAAAAAGTTGGGACAGTTTGGAAAACGCAAATAAAAAAAGAAAGTAGTGATTTCTAAATTTACTTTGACTTGTATTTCATTGCAGACAATATGAACACAAAATATTTAATGTTTTGTCTGGTCAACTTCATGTCATTTGTAAATATGCATCCTGTCCTGTCATTCAGACCTGCAACACATTTCAAAAAAAGTTGGGACAGGAGCAAATTAGGGATAGTTATGGGTTAAAAGGGTTAAATAATGTGATTTGAAACAGGTGATGTCAACAGGTGATTGAAATTATGATTTGGTACAAAAGCAGCATCCAAGAAAGATCTAATCCTTTAGTAGCAAAGATGGGCCGAGGATCGCCAGTTTGCCAACAAATACGTGAGAAAATTATTGAAATGTTTAAAAACAATGTTCCTCAAAGAAAGATAGGAAGAGATTTGGATATTTCACATTCAACAGTGCATAACATAATTACAAGATTCAAGGAATCTGGAGGAATTTCAGTGCGTAAAGGACAAGGCCGCAAGTCTAAACTGAACAACCGTGATCTCCGATCCCTCAGGCGGCACTGCATCAAGAATCGTCATTCATCTATAAGCGATATCACCACATGGGCTCAGGACTACTTTGGCAAACCTTTGTCAAGTACCACAATACGTAGTTACATCCACAAATGCCAGTTAAAACTGTACTGTGCCAAAAGGAAGCCTTATGTTAACAGTGTCCAGAAGCACCGTCGACTTCTCTGGGCTCTGAGGCATCTGGGATGGACCATCACACAGTGGAAATGTGTACTGTGGTCAGATGAATCAGTATTTCAGGTATTTTTTGGGAGGAATGGACGCCGTGTGCTCCGGACCAAAGAAGAAAAGGATCATCCAGACTGTTACCAGCAACAAGTCCAAAAGCCAGGGTCTGTCATGGTTAGGGATGGGTACCGAAAACCGGTATTAAACGGGCACCGGGGGTGAATTTTGAAAGACCGTTGTATCGATAAGCTCGGACGTTATCGGTTCTTCTGTCGGTACTTTTGAAAATACACGTGTAGAGAAAGAGACCACGAGGAAAACGACAGAGGACAGAACTAAACAGTCTAACATAGCCTGGTTACACTTTCGATCTGTGATAGTCTGATTTTATTTTAGATTTTGGCTTCCAAAGATTAAAATAATATTTGTCTTGCGCAACTTAGGCTAATTCCCTTTGCAGCAGTAGCCTACGCTGTCATTTCTCCATAAAACTCAAACGCAATGACAGAATCAGCACGATCAGAGATTGTTGTAAAATACAGTCTAGCTACTGTTGGTAAATTGTGGGCTGCGTTTTAATAATAAAAAGAGCGATTAAGCACAAAAATGTGCGCAAGAGGATGTTCCCAAATCGGCGCGCGCGCTCCGAAACAGCCGCAACGAGACGAGCAAATTACACTTTCGGTTTCACACTCGCGTCTAAACGATCAAATGAACACAAACATCTATGTCAAAATCCTGGCTTGGAGAGTCTCTTAAACACAACAGTTTAACAGTTTAAGTTTGTGTCTAAAATGGACGTAGTTATTATGGATATAGTCAGGAGAAAGTGTAGTGTATCTGCCTATTATCAGTCGCCTAGAGCTGCACATCTGTCTTAAAGAGGCATTGGTGTTAATAAACATGCTGATGAGTTACTACGAATTAAACAACCAAATGCAAAGAGAAAATCACTCACAGCTCTTGAATTAATAACTTCAGCTTTATTACGCATTATTTTGGCTATTTATGATAAACTATGCAGTGTTATTTTACTAGAATTCTTCCTGAGATTAAAGCACTGTATAGGCCTATATAATGTGTATTTTTGTTAATTGTGTGTGTGTGTGTATATATATCTCTCAATATATATATATCTCTCAATATATATATATATCTCAATATATATATAAAGTACCTGACCGATAAGCAGTATCGGTAAGAGTAGCAATACCGTTAAAATCTTAACGATACCCATCTCTAGTCATGGTATGGGGTTGTGTCAGTGCCCTTGGCAAAGGTAACTTGCACTTCTGTAAAGGCACCGTTAATGCTGAAAGTACATAGAGATTTTGGAGCATAATATGCTGCCTTCAAGAAGATATCTTTTCCAGGGACGTCCATGCATATTTCAACAAGACAATACAAAACCACATTCTGCACACATTACAAAGTCCTGGCTGCGGAGGAAGAGGGTACGGGTACTTGACTGGCCTGCCTGCAGTCCCGACCTGTCTCCAATAGAGAATGTGTGGCGCATTATGAAGCGCAAAATGCGACAACGAAGACCCCGTACTGTTGCCCACCTTAAGACTTGTTTGCAGGAAGAATGGGACAAAATTACACCTGAAACACTTCATCACTTGGTGTCTTCAGTCCCCAAACGTCTTTTAAGTGTTATGAAAAGGAATGGCAACATTACAAAGTGGTAAATGCTTTACTGTCCCAACTTTTTTTTAAATGTGTTGCAGGTCTGAATGACAGGAAAGGATGCATATTTACAAATGACATGAAGTTGACCAGACAAAACATGAAATATTTTGTGTTCATATTGTCTGCAATGAAATGCAAGTCAAAGTAATTTTAGAAATCACTTTTTTTATTTTATTTGCAAATTCCATACTGTCCCAACTTTTTCTGATTTGGGGTTGTACAAAATACAAAGCTTTCTACAAAACGAATCTTAATGAAGTGGTCAAAATTATTTCTGACTCGATGTCTTTGACATATATTGCACATCTGTGCACGTTTCATAAGCTATATAGCCTAGATGAAATTTAAAAATAACATTATAATATTTAAACATAACTATAAAATAACATACATTGTTTGGCTAAAAAGCCTATCTTCTAGGAGCTCTTCCTTTCCTGTCGGCGCCGATAAAATGTTTGCACAACGAGGACGTTCATTTGGTGAATTTGCCTCGAGTATAGTTGGTGCTGCAGATAGTAATCCCATAATATTAAGAGTATTGGCAACGATGCGTCTGTTCATTCATTCTTGTCAAAGTTAGCCGCTGAATTGACAACACACTGACATCAGATGCACGCCCGCTAACAAACCAATCAATGTTAAGATGCAGCCCACATAGATGATGACGACAGGACGCCAGTGCGTCATGTAAAGTTCTTTGGTGCGCTGACATAACTGCAATGTGAAAGCAAACCAAAAAGAACCAAATGTCCAAACACGAACTTTGGTTCGGACCTTGGTGCGGACTTTCAGGTGTGAAAACGCCCTAAGATAGAATCCACTCACCGCTCTAAGTAGTTCTGTATGCTGGCAAATCCTCGGATTATAACAAAGAAAGTGTAGACATTACAGGGAGTGCAGAATTATTAGGCAAATGAGTGTTTTGACCACATCATCCTCGTTATGCATGTTGTCTTACTCCAAGCTGTATAGGCTGGAAAGCCTACTACCAATTAAGCATATTAGGTGATGTGCATCTCTGTAATGAGAAGGGGTGTGGTCTAATGACATCAACACCCTATATCAGGTGTGCATAATTATTAGGCAACTTCCTTTCCTTTAGCAAAGGGGGTCAAAAGAAGGACTTGACAGGCTCAGAAAAGTCAAAAATAGTGAGATATATTGCAGAGGGATGCAGCAGTCTTAAAATAGCCAAGCTTCTGAAGCGTGATCATCGAACAATCAAGTGTTTCATTCAAAATAGTCAACAGGGTCGCAAGAAGTGTGTGGAAAAACCAAGGCGCAAAATACCTGCCCGTGAACGGAGAAAAGTCAAGCGTGCAGCTGCCAAGATGCCACTTGCCACCAGTTTGGCCATATTTCAGAGCTGCAACATCACTGGAGTGCCCAAAAGCACAAGGTGTGCAATACTCAGAGACATGGCCAAGGTAAGAAAGGCAGAAAGTCGACCACCACTGAACAAGACACACAAGCTGAAACGTCAAGACTGGGCCAAGAAATATCTCAAGACTGATTTTTCTAAGGTTTTATGGACTGATGAAATGAGAGTGAGTCTTGATGGGCCAGATGGATGGGCCCGTGGCTGGATTGGTAAAGGGCAGAGAGCTCCAGTCTGACTCAGACGCCAGCAAGGTGGAGGTGGAGTACTGGTATCATCTACTGGCTGGTATCATCAAAGATGAGCTTGTGGGGCCTTTTCGGGTTGAGGATGGAGTCAAGCTCAACTCCCAGTCCTACTGCCAGTTTCTGGAAGACACCTTCTTCAAGCAGTGGTACAGGAAGAAGTCTGCATCCTTCAAGAAAAAACATGATTTTCATGCAGGACAATGCTCCATCACACGCGTCCAAGTACTCCACAGCGTGGCTGGCAAGAAAGGGTATAAAAGAAGAAAATCTAATGATATGGCCTCCTTGTTCACCTGATCTGAACCCCATTGAGAACCTGTGGTCCATCATCAAATGTGCGATTTACAAGGAGGGAAAACAGTACACCTCTCTGAACAGTGTCTGGGAGGCTGTGGTTGCTGCTGCACGCAATGTTGATGGTGAACAGATCAAAACACTGACAGAATCCATGGATGGCAGGCTTTTGAGTGTCCTTGCAAAGAAAGGTGACTATATTGGTCACTGATTTGTTTTTGTTTGGTTTTTGAATGTCAGAAATGTATATTTGTGAATGTTGAGATGTTATATTGGTTTCACTGGTAAAAATAAATAATTGAAATGGGTATAAATTAGTTTTTTGTTAAGTTGCCTAATAATTATGCACATTAATAGTCACCTGCACACACAGATATCCCCCTAAAATAGCTAAAATAGTTGTTCAATAATAAAATTAATCCTCAAAAATACAACTTGCCTAATAATTCTGCACTCCCTTTATATGTATTCTGTATTATACAATACACTAGGAATGTGTACAAGGTTTTTTTAAAAAAAAGTAAAGTTCTAAGTTTAAGTAAAGTTTTTTTTAATTATTTTAAGTAAAATAAAGTCTTTTTTTCTCCTTAATTTCTTGCTGTTCCTGTGGATTAAGAATAGAATAACAAAAAAACGAACCCAAAACCGAGGTATGTATTGAACCGTGGACTAACTGTATTGTATTGAACACCCTGCTATTTTGCAAGTTCTCCCACTTAGAAATCATGGAGGGGTCTGAGACAACAAAAAAGTGCAGTTAATTTCATGACTGAATGACTGTTTGTTTTATATTTAATACAGTTAAGCTATTTTCTATAAAGCAGTCTATTGTATAAAGTGCTATTTCAAGTACTGAACTGCAGAGCTGGTGCATCCATATTCACATTGCTATGATCTTTCATTCTGCTGCCACCGCTGTCAGTTTTGGCGTGTGTTTTATTTTGTTACTGAGAGGAAAACGTGCTGTACATTCTATCAAAATACTTCTCAGCAGCGCGGGTGACGTCAGGATGTTAAGCAAGCTCTGTTTCAATGGCCCTCATTGATCAATCTTGCGTAAAAAAAGGGCGTATATGTTGGCGTAAGATTATGCTTACACTCCTCTCACCACCTAATTTATGAAGCTGTGCGCACCTCTGCAATCCAGGTGTACGCAATACCTGCCCTTGATAAATGCCCAGGCTGAAAACGATAGTCATTAGAATTACACGCATATATTCAAGTCTCTGCCTCCCCCACGCCCTCATTTTACGCCATGGACACACAAAAGACAGCACAGAAGCGAAACTTCTCTAGACGTGGAGATCAGGCGCGTCTCAGTCATCTCACTAGTCCACTTAGTCCACTAGTCAGGGCACTGATTAGGACATAAGTCAATGGGCTGACTCCCTGATCAGTGCCCTGACTACTGAACTAGTGAGATGATTGAGACGCGCCCGATCAAGACCATCACCAGGGAAGTGGGAAAAAACGAAATTGTTTTATTTTGGAGTTTAAAGAGTGGGATTAAAGACAACCACAAAAACAAAATATGGACCCAAATTACGAGTACTGTTAATAGTGTGGGGGTTGAAGCGCACTTCAGCAGTTTAATGTTTGGATGAGAAATTACCTATCACAACGGATTATTATACTGCACGTGTTTTGAAACAATTAGCATTTAATTTCGTATTCTGGCACATGTATTGAGGTGTACAATAGTGATAGTGGCCCTTATTTATCAATCTTGCGTAGAAACGGGTGTATATGTTGGCGTAAGATTATGCTTACACTCCTCTCACCGCCTGATTTATGAAACTGTGCGCACCTCTGCAATTCAGGTGTACGCAATACTTGCCCTTGATAAATCCCGCGGCTGAAAACGATCGTCATTAGAATAACACGCCCCTATATATTCAAGTCTCTGCCTCCCGCACGCCCTCATTTTACGCCATGGACAAACAGAAGACGGCAAAGAAACGAAACTTCTCCGA
The DNA here is from genome assembly GCF_024679245.1 of Pseudorasbora parva. Lineage (NCBI taxonomy): Eukaryota > Metazoa > Chordata > Actinopteri > Cypriniformes > Gobionidae > Pseudorasbora > Pseudorasbora parva. Next base: position 25,752,361 of record NC_090190.1, on the reverse strand, counting down.
CGTGGAGATCGGGCGCGCTCAATCATCTCTTTAGTCCACTTAGTCAGGGCACTGATTAGGACATAAGTCAACGGGCTGACTCCCTGATCAGTGCTCTGACTACTGAACTATTGAGATGATTGAGATGCGCCCATCGAGACCCTCACCAGGGAAGTGGAAAAAAACCCGAAATTGTTTTATTTGGGAGTTTAAAGAGTGGGAATAAAGGCGCTCACAAAAACAAAATATGGACCCAAATTACGAGTAGCTACTGTTAGTGTGGGGGTTGAGACGCGCACTCCAGCAGTTTAAATAGCTGTTTGGATGATAAATTACCATCACAATGCATTATTTTACAGCACGTTTTGAAACAATTAGCAATTAATTTTGTATCACGGCACATGTATTGGGGTGTACAATAGTGATGATGATGTGATGTGGAGTAAGATTCATTCACATTAATAATTACATTTGTAAGATTCTTCTTATTATTATTATGATTATTATTCTTAATGACGCTTGTTATTTAGAAGAAAATGCCGTTTTTATTGATTTTATTATTATTTAAAAGAAGAAGGCCATTTTTATTATTTTGTCAGTCTGAATTATTTTAGTCCCAGTCCGTGCGCAGCTGCCGGGCCAGGCGGGCCTGAAACGTCAGATAAAGCGCACAGGCTCGCGACTGGAGGAATACATATGCCTACAGATCAAACACTTTGGTAAAGTCACTCAAATTAAACATTGACGCTCATGTTACACAAAAATAAACACTAAATGTTGTTGTTGTGGTTTTTAACAGTGGGTCATATAGCATATCTTGTCAGTGCGTTTTGTGGCGTTAGGAATTGTTTTTCTGCGCATTTTCCCACTAACTCAAACGTGCATACACCACCTCCTGAGCTGGCGTAGGATTTGAGCGTGCCGTACGCCAACGTCCATATTGATAAATCTCAAAGTCACCGTGGGTTTGGGTGTACGCAAGGTGTACGCTGGAAATTTGGTGTACGCACTTTTGATAAATGAGGGCCAATGTGATGTGGAGTACCATTCATTCACATTAATAATTGCATGACAATTTGTAAGATTCTTCTTCTTCTTATTATGATTTCTATTATTAATGACGCTTATTGTTATTTAGAAGAAGAACGTCATTATTATTATTATTATTATTATTATTATTATTATTATTTAAAAGAAGAAGAATGTCATTTTTATTATTTTATCAGTCTGAATTATTTTCAGTCCCATGCAGTCCGTGCGCAGCTGCCGGGCCTAGTCCTGAAACGTCAGGTATAGCTCACAGGCACGCAACTGGAGGAATACATATGCCTATGGCCTACAAATCAAATGCTTTGGTATAGTCACACAAATTATAAACATTGAAGTCCATGTTGCACAAAAATTAACACTGAAGTTTATTGTTGTTGTTTTTTTTACAGTGGGTCTGGGTCATAATATAGCATATCTTTGTCAGTGCGTTTTGTCAAAACGTGTGTACACCACCTCCTCAGCTGTTGAGGATTTGAGCGTGCCCTACGCCAACGTCCATATTGATAAATCTCAAAGTCACATTGGTTTTGGGTGTACACTGGAAATTTTGCGTACGCTCTTTTGATAAATGAGGGCCAATGTGTTTCCCGAGTATTAGATTTTAACTTGGCTTATTTTGCAAACAAAATGATTCTTGTCGATTTCCTTAGTGGCTTCTTTTTAGCTGAAGCCAAAATGAGTCCACACTTCAGCTCTGTATACTACAGGATAGAGGATGGATACCTGACGGTCACGTCAGCGCGATAAGGCATTGAACCTTTTAAAACTGCTTATTATGCAAGTAGCCAACGGGCCTGTTTAACTTGATGAAATGGTTTTTTTTTGTGAGTCGCCGTGACAACAATGCGCAACACGTGCGTGCATATTGCCCACGGCATCCTTGTCATTCCAGTGAGCACAACTTCAGCACTGCTGGCAGCAGGACAGCCTTGAAGCCATCCACAGTTGATGCAGTCCTTTTTCTGCATAACCTCGATTAGCCTAAACTTTGATGGATAGATTATGTAAGTTGCAGTTTAGGAACCATACAGTTTGAGTAAATTGGTAAGACGACTTTCATTTCAAAAAGCATTTCAATTGTGTTACGTTAATGTTTTGTTCTGTTTGCTTGGGCCATTTTTACCTTTGTTCATTTAATTTCAGTTGGCTATTTGATTGGGCTCTGTGTAACGTTTGATGCCCCATGCATGTGCTGATGCGCTCGTCTGTAAACATTTCAGAATGCCTTCCTACAGTTGCTTAATAAAAGCGGGCTTTCCACACAAACAAATGTACGTGTCATTAGTATATGAGGAAAAAAAATAGATTTTAACTGTCGGGCTCGGGTCGGGCTCGGACTTAAATATTTTAATGCCTGTCGGGCTCAGGCCGGTTCGGTTACTGCTCTGTTGGACGCGGGCCGGGCTCAGACAGAAAAATGCGGCCCGATCCGCACTACTGCAGGAGCGGAATAATGCTATCGTCTTGAGAGCTGGGTTTGTTAATGCAAACACTAGCGATGCATGCACTTTCACCTTGCACTTCTCCGGCTCCGCGTCAGTTATACGTTCTGAGATAACACTGCCATCTAGCGGTTGGGTGTTATACAGTCTGTGGTTTAAACTGGACACAAAGCCACGAATCTTGGATGTAAATAAATAAATATATAAATATCAATAGTGTTTTTGAGAATCGATACAGTATCGCCAAACATATCACGATATTCACTTGTATCGATATTTTCTTACACCCCTAATGTTCATTGTGAGAGACATAATCTAAAAAATACAAAAAATCCAGAAAACACAATGTATGCTTTTTTAACTATTTATTTGTATGATACAGCTGCAAATACGTATTTAAACACCTGAGAAAATCAATGTTAATATTTGGTACAGTAGCCTTTGTTTGCAATTACAGAGGTCAAACGTTTCCTGTAATTTTTCAACAGGTTTGCACACACTGCAGGAGGGTTTTTGCCCCACTCCTCCACACAGATCTTCTCTAGATCAGTCAGGCGTCTCTAGATCAGTCAGGTTTCTGACCTGTCGCTGAGAAACATGGAGTTTGAGCTAGTTCTTGGCTTAGTGGTCAAAATGGGGCGGCTAAAGTGTGCATTTCCTGGATGCCCAAACCATGAGAATCTCCCAAACAAACGAAAAAGTGCTTTATCAAATCCGCGAAATGAAAGGCTCACATTTTACTATTTCCCATGGAATGATACTGAACGCATGAAGCTATGGCTGCTGGCTGTCCATCGGGATGTTGATTTACCACTTCGATACGTCAAGCAGTTGAAATTGTGCGGTGCACATTTTTCACCAGACGATTTCAAATGTGGTCATCTTCGAAGACATCTGAAATCAACAGCTGTGCCTAGCCTGTTTTTACAAAACAAAGAGGTATGAGTGGAATCGTAATGGGGAGATTGTTAAGGGATAAAGCAACGATACAGCAATGTAGTATATTTATTTTATTACGTTAACTTGTGGCTATTGCTGTCAACGAATATTGTAAATTCAAGTATATATTCGAATAGTTAAAAAAAACCCGAATTTCGAAGGTGAAAATTAATATTAATATATATTTTTTAAAAAAAGCGGGAAAAAATCCCCTGCTGCGGTAGTAGAGGCGTGGCTGTCTGCTTTGCGAGTGAGCACGCACATGGGGGTTCAGGGATAGGTCACAGGAGTCTAACTGTCACTGCTGAAAGTGGACGCATCTTGCAGGGAAGATGGCAGAAAATGCAGAGCCCAACTCGACCGCGGCAGAGAAAGAGATTTTAACTCCAAAATCTAAAAAGCCATGTCTGGAAGTACGTTGAATTTTGGTCGGTGGGAGAGGAAATTGTTGAGCCGCGAGATAGTTATATGCAAGCTATGGAAGATACAGTTAGCATACCATACCTCATTTTATTTAATGTTAAACAGAAACATTACTAAAATGTAGGCTACTGTACTGTCTGAATAGATGTTGCATGAATAAAGGATAAATGCACTGCTTCCACTGGTGTGATTATTTACCATGTCATGGAAAAGTTCCATGTTTAGCACAGCACAGCTCGCTCAGAGCGCTCAATATGCTGTAAAACTTCAATTAATATTAATAATATTTGTTTCAATCACTGAATGAAGCCTGCTATATTTGGGACAAGAGTTGCGAGTCTCGCGACCAAATTGCTTGCACAAAACTCTTAAAGGGTTACTTCAGCGATTAGCATATGGCTTTGTATCAGTAGAAACCCTGGAGAATATTCAAATTATTGTGCTTTCCCCCCTCATATCTCCCTGAGACGAGAGATTTATGCATTTTATTTCTGGAAAAATTCCTCCTATGATGCAAAATGACGATTTTTGCATCATAGGAGGAATGTTTGCCCAGAGGCTAAAGACTACAGCCAGCAGAGGGAGCCATTTCCGCATGTTTTGAATCCGGAATTGGGGGATGGAGATTACACTCAGCTCGCAGGGAGAGCTCAGCTTGCAGACAGGATCATTTAAACGGAGCTATGGTGAGCAATGTAAGTCTTTTAACTTCTCAAATTCATTTCTATGAAAGTTAAGCTTGCAAAGGCATGAACTGAAACGCGCCAGACTGAACTCGCGTTGTGAATGTATGCCGCGAATGTAGTTGCGATTACCTCAGCTCTCATCACTCGTGCAGTTAGTGCTCAGTGCTGTGATACTCGCGCGGTGACTCACTCATTATATTGAACAGACACGTTCAGGTTTTAATTGTAGTGTCTTCTCTCTTCTCTAACTCAGTCACAGTAATGAAGTTGGTAGCGTTGGGAATGGCCTCACGGGGCAGCGAAGCATTCTGGGAATTGTAGTCTTTCATCCCCATGGGACAAAAATACGTTTTCTGTCTTTTCTCAGTCTAGAAGACACCAAATTCAAAAATAATTTCACATTTCTACTGCATTGATGACCCAGTTTAAATACAGATTCATCTTCCCAGCGCTGAAGTACCCCTTTAATCAACACTCAAAGTTTGTTCATTTAAACCTTTATCCGCAGTGAGGGAGAGAGAGAGAGAGGTCTGCGCTCTGCAGAGTTTTATATATAATAATAATTATATAATTTATAATAACAATCTACTTGTTTTTGTGTAAGTAATACATTGTCAAATATGTATAATTTAAATAGACAAACTATACAAGTAGTTATGTCTCTTTGTATTAATTTGTCTTGTTATTGACGTAATGCGTCAAAATGCGTGCAAAATGCGCACCCAGATATTCAAATAGTTTGAATATTCGTGTTTGTTTTAGAGGGAATATTCGAACGTCATTTTAAGCAATTTTGACAGCCCTACTTGTGGCTGTGTTTGAGTTGCAGCCGCTTCTCTTCTAGTTCATTATCTGTATACTCCGGTTCAAATAAGTACGGATGAACAAAAAAATGTAAATCCTCCTCTTCGTAGAAATCATCTGACATATTTACGAATTATGTAAAGCATTTTCAGTGTAGAATTCAACAGCTTAGATACGGCGCGTCTTCACTTCCTCTGCTTGTAAACAAACTTCTTCACTTTTGGTCACGTGTCCGAACGGCGGACTGCGTCATTCTCGCGCATGCGTCGTGGTGCTTCGTGAGTTCACGTCCGAGGCATACGCGGAAGACAATAACTTGGGGGATAAAGTAGTTATTTCAATTTTTTTTTTCTCGCCAAAAACTACTCTTGTTGCTTACATAACTGTACAGCCACTGCAGTGAGATGGACTTTGTAACTACGTTTTTAGTGCCTCTATGGGTAGAGTGAGTAAAAAATGTACTGAATGTTAATGAAGGAAAAAATGTACTGAATGTCAAAGAAATCAACTTTCCTTTGAGATTTTGATATATAAAAGGTCATGGTAATATAAGAATATCCTCTACGTTTCAGAGCTAAAAACTTCCTTGTTAGTCAAAGAAAAGCTTTTATATACACCAGGCTCAGCAAACGGTCCTGTGCTTCATACTTGCGTCATTGTGCGACGAAACACCACCTATACAGAATCTACAGCGCGTCTAATCTAATTTTTGTGGAAAGAGAGCATGATTGCATACAGAAAGGCCATAAAAACGGCTAGATCTGCTTTTCTCATCTCTTTTAGAAGAAAACAAACACAACCCTAAGTATTTATTCGATACAGTGGCTAAATTATCAAAAAATAAAGCTTCAGCTTCTGATGTTTGTAAACAACACAGCATTAATGACTTTATGAACTTCTTTACTAGTAAGATTGATAATATTAGGAATAAAATTATAACCATGCAGCCGTCTATTACAGTATCACTTCAGACAGAGCACTGCAGGGTCACTGAGGAAAAATTACACTCATTCACTGCTATAGGAGGAGAAGAACTGGCTAAACTTGTAAAATCATCAAAATCAACAACATGTATGCTTGACCCTATACCGACTAGGCTATTAAAAGAGATACTTCCAGAGGTCATAGATCCTCTGCTTAATATCATTAATTCATCTTTGACATTAGGATATGTACCGAAAACTTTTAAGTTGGCTATAATTAAACCACTTATTAAAAAAACGCAACTTGATCCTAAAGAATTAGTCAATTACAGGCCAATCTCGAATCTACCGTTTCTATCAAAAATACTAGAAAAGGCCGTGTCTTCACAATTATGTTCTTTTTTAGAAAGAAATGGTATATGTGAGGATTTCCAGTCAGGATTTAGACCGTATCATAGCACTGAGACTGCTCTAATTAGAATTACAAATGATTTACTCTTATCATCTGATCGTGGTTGTATCTCTCTATTAGTGTTACTCGATCTTAGCGCTGCATTTGATACTATCGATCACAATATTCTTCTGAATAGAATCGAAAATTATGTTGGCGTTAGTGGAACTGCTTTGGCATGGTTTAAATCGTACTTATCTGACCGTTATCAGTTTGTAGCAGTAAATGAAGAGATGTCACACCGATCACAAGTTCAGTATGGAGTACCGCAAGGCTCAGTGTTAGGACCGTTGCTTTTCACCCTGTATATGCTACCACTGGGAGATATCATTAGGAAACATGGCGTTAGTTTTCATTGTTATGCTGACGATACTCAGCTCTATATTTCCTCACGCCCGGATGAAACCTACCAATTCACAAGATTAACAGAATGCATAGCTGATATAAAAAATTGGATGAATAGTAATTTTCTGCAACTGAATTCAGATAAAACTGAATTTTTAATTATTGGACAGAAAAGCTCCACAAGTAGTAACCGAGAATACTGTCTAACACTTGATGACTGCTCTGTCAAGCCCTCGTCGTCAGTGAGGAACCTGGGTGTGCTCTTTGATACCAATCTTTCATTTGAAAGCCACGTTTCTAGCATCTGTAAAACCGCATTCTATCATCTTAAAAATATATCTAAATTACGGCACATGCTTTCAATGCAAAATGCTGAACAGTTAGTACATGCGTTCATGAGCTCAAGGCTAGATTATTGTAATGCTCTACTGGGTGGTTGCCCTGCTCGCTTAATAAACAAACTCCAGCTAGTCCAAAATGCAGCAGCTAGAGTTCTTACTAGAACCAGGAAGTATGATCATATTAGTCCAGTTCTGTCACCACTGCACTGGCTCCCTATTAAACATCGCATACATTTTAAAATCTTGCTTATTACTTACAAAGCACTAAATAGTTTAGCTCCCCGGTACTTAAGCGAGCTCTTAACGCATTATACCCCATCACGTCGATTGCGGTCTCAAAACTCTGGCCAGTTGATAATACCTAGAATATCTAAATCAACTGCAGGCGGTCGATCATTTTCCTATTTAGCTCCTAAATTGTGGAATAGTCTTCCTAGCATTGTTCGGGAAGCAGACACACTCTGTCAGTTTAAATCTAGACTAAAAACACATCTCTTTACTATGGCATACACATAGAACATTTTTAACTTTCATTATTCAGATCAATTGACTGATTGTTAGGCTGCATTAACTAGGTCAGCCGGAACCGGGAACACTTCCCATAACACCTGATGTACTCGTTACATCATAAAAAGAGTGACATCTACGCTAATGTTAGTCTCTCTGTTTATCCCGAGGTTTATCCCGGATCTGGGCCCTGTCCGGATCGGATGGTGGACCTGCCTGGACATGACCAACGCATCCTGGAGTGTCTGCTGAGCCGTGTGAAATGGTGTCTCCTCCGAATTTGCCTCACTGGCACGACATGCTCAAAACCCGTCTTCGGCGCAATAATTCCGATCTTTCATGTATTCATACTCTTGTGTAATTGACGCCCCATCCTAAATAAATCTGTCTCTTCCGTGATACCCTGAAAATTTTGAATAATCCGATCTAATATGATTTCCGACCTGTAAGGTTGCCAGAATAATAATCTTACACGGTGTGTTAATAGGCCAGAGGAGAACTGGCACCCCGACTGAGTCTGGTTTCTCCCAAGGTTTATTTTTCTCCATCATGCCCCGATGGAGTTTTGGTTCCTTGCCACTGTCGCCTTTGGCTTGGCTCGCTCAGTTGGGGACACTAAAAATATGATTAAAGTTATTCAACTTATTATACAAATAAAATATATGAATTAGGTCTTATTTAATTCTATAAACTATAATACTGATCTGCCAACATTGTCGCTATATGATAAATTAAAATAAGCTGATAACATCACTGTTTTCTCCAGTACGACTGTACAGCCAAATCTAATTTTGTCGCAATATTATCCTGTTTGACACTGTGAAGCTGCTTTGACACAATCGTGATTGTAAAAGCGCTATATAAATAAAGTTGATTGATTGATTGATTAATCCAGTATCCTCGCCCAACGACTCATGGAGGGCTCGTGCTAGCTGGTCAACAACAATAAACATGAAAAGGAATTAAGATATTGTGCTATTCCTGGTTGTGGAAGAACACAGTCGCTGCATAAGCTTCCTTCAGATACTAATATTAGGAATGAGTGGTTGAACTTTATTTTTAATGACGTTCCAGCTCACGTGGGGAAGACATATTCACTTCAGTTCACTGCGGAATTGTTTGTAAACAAATCTCCGGTCAATGCTGGATTTGGATCGGACAGGAAAGGTGCTACACACCGATGTGAGTAAAACGTGTTTTTATATGTGATAGTATTGTATTGTTATAGATCGTTTTGCTTATGTGTACATGTCTAACAGAACGTACCTTTAGTACGTTGGACTCAGACACGCATGGGCCAGGGCTCGCAAAGCCCGGCAAGCTGATGAATCTCATTATATTCCGTTCTTGTTCTGCTATTCTCTCCCTCAAGTTGACATCTGAAGGGCAGCTGACATCTGACATCTTATATTGTTCGATCTTGCAGGCTATGTGCAATATAAAATAATAGTCCAATCAATCGCGGGTGGATGAAAAATAAATAAATCATTGTGTTTGTTTGATAAAGACTTTCACGAGCCCTGTGGTCCAGAAAATCATTCCGGTTGCCACTTCTCCCTCACTCTCTCCTCTCTGAACTGAACTGACAGGGGAGCTTAAGCTCATTAAATATGCAAATCTTCTCCAATCCTAGCCGTGAGCGTTCACTTCCAAGTCTCCAATGCGGCAAGCCCACCAAAACCCAGCGTTTTGGAGAGATCCTCAAAAACAGTGTAGAAAATAGCCTATTACTTATTAATTATGATGTTTTTGAATGTAAAAACTACACAAACATCATTAGTTGACCTCAGACAACAGTATATATATATATATATATATATATATATATATATATATATATATATATATATATATATATATATATATATATATATATGTTCAAAATCTTTCGATGCGGTGCTAAGTTCGATACCGGTTCCTAGGATTTGTATAAGCCCATTTATGGCATGTTTAAGTCATGCACTTAAAGAACTGTTTTATTATTTACACTTTCCATATTGTGAATAATAAATGTATTAGCCAAATATACTTGCTGACCCATGCTTTCGAGAATGAGTGGGGTGAACTGAAGAGAAGCACCAACATGTATCCTGTGAATCTGAAGGATCTGGAGAGATTCAGTATGAAGGAATGGTCTCTGATCTCTTGTCAGTTGTTCTCCAAATTTATCAGGCATTTTAAGACTCAGAGCTGTTATCTTGGGAAAAGTAGGTTTAAAAAAGTGTTAATTAAAAGGGTGCCAACAATTGTGGCAAAACATTTATTTCATAATATGATTTACCCTGCACTTTAAATTATTTTACTTCAATGAAAGTTTATATTTATCCTTAGACAAAAGGATAAACAATGCAGATTTATTTTTTTACAGCCATTTTTGAACATATTTATCAGGGGTACCAATAATTTTGACCATCACTGTACAGCTTTACTCGCAAACTGCAATTCATGTAAATCAATAAGGTTAACCAGGACCGTTATAAATCTAAATACTTGATTTATTTGAAAAGTGTATCCAAGTAGTAGTAATTTTTTGTATTGTAATGAAGACAGTAGCGCACAGCTGTTCCTTGCTCTGGCGCTCACACTGTTAGTTAGCGCTCACACTGCATGAACCGCGCTCTGGCCCACCTCTTCCAAGTGGGCCAGGGCCGCCAAAACGAACCTAGCCAGGGCACGGAACTGAGCACTTACACTTGCCAAATGAACCGGGCTTTGGTGCTCAAATGTGCTCAGGCACAGTTCAGAGCACCTAGTGTGAGTACAGCTAGTGTTCATTTCATCAGATGAGACGAAATATGTTCGTTAACCTTTTTTTTTCCCCATGACTAAGATGAGACGATGACGGGACTGCACCAGTGTCCAAAAAAACCGACTAAATTAACATGCATTATTGTTGACGAAAAGACTAAACTGTTTTGCATAAAATAAAAACTAAGATAAAATCTCTCTTCATTTTCTTCTACAATCGTCTCTACTTATTCATCACAAGATCAGAGCCTTCAAAATATTCCGAACGAGTTTGCACGCAGTTCTCAGTCTCCTTTTGTTGCCATCCTGTGGCTGCAAAACGAAACTACATGGAGCAAGAAAACAGTTGCCAACTTTCACACATTTTGAATAGACAACAGCTTCACTATACAGGTAAACAGTAATAATCAGTGCAATGTGGATTGATTATTACGTCAACCACATTTACATTATGGTTTTATTATGGAGAGTGATTGATACATCCATGTTAACATTGTCACACTCACTCATACTCATTGGTTGTCAAATGTGACCATACACCTTAAATGTTTTTCAATTAAATGTTCTATATTGTAGTTCAATAATATTTACCCTTTGGTAGTAAAAACTATTTGTGCAATATTTCATGCATACTGAGCTTTTTACACTGTTTAAAGACTTGGATTCCCATCCTAAACATGGACAAAGTTTAAAAAAAATAAGTTGGACATTTGATGGTTTATTTCTGTGCCAAAAATACTCCTTCCGGTTTCTCGCAAGTTTCGGAAAGTTTTCTCGAGTATGGGTCTGCTTGACGTGAACAAGAGCGGAATGTCCTTGGAGGGTGCGCACGCGCAACCAGAGCGAGAGAGCAAATGCATTAACAACAGGACTTCACCAAATCAACAATGTCACCAAAGACTTGTGTTTTTGGTTATCAGGGCAACCCTGTACAGATTTCCAAAGAACCCGGCATTAATGGGACAGTGGATGGAGTTTGTTTTTCCAGAGCAGTAATGGAATTGTGCAAGTGTTTTTGTTTGTTCCCTGCATTTCGGCAACAATTGTTTTTATAAACAAGCCCAGTTCAACTCCGAATTTGTAGCTTGTCTAATGCTGATCAATGGAGCGGTTCCACCCATAAAGGCTTACGGTTGTGTGTTGGAAGCAGGCGGTATTTAGGGTAACCATTTAAGGATGTCCGAACTTTCATACTGGGCGCTTTCAGTCTCAACGCAATAGCTGCGCACGCTCATCATTCTTTAGCTCCGCCTACATGATACGCCTCCTCCCGCTCGTTTTTTCCGGCAAGACTCGGTAAAGCGTATCTTTTAGAAATGATAAAACTAAAGACTTTTCAGTAAATATGTAGGATGCAGTACTACTCATTAGGTATTCAAGATTGACATGAGATTGACTGAAACAGTGTTTCACCCCCCTTTAAAATAGGGCTTAAAGGCAAACGTATTTTTCCTTATATGTACAGTATGCAATATATATTAATTTAATTTGATCGAAATTGATAAATTAAACAAAGTTGCATTCAACAAAAATCATTCAAGTGTATTTTGTCTGATAATTATGCACATTTAACTAATATTTGAGAAGTGTGAAACACTATTTGACTGAAATTGTATTTAAAAATGAAATAATTTATTTAAAAAGACTAAAATGTTTTAACTTGACTAAGATATATTGAGTTGTCTTTTGACTAAAACTAGACTAAAATGACGAGACTTTTAGTCGACTAAAACTTGACTAACTAAAAAAAAAATGTGAATGACTAAAACTAACAAGGACATTTAGCATAAGACTAAGAGTAAATCAAAAATAGGTGACAATTAACACTAAGTATACCGCCGCCATCGGTCGCCTCTTATCGCATATTTTGCACTTTGCTGGCCCGGCATCCACTTTTATAAAGTGTAGCAAAACTTTAGACTTCTTTGACATTGTAAAACGACGAGGTAGAACACATGAGAAAAAAACGCTACACTTGTGCTGTGTCTAGTGTGACTATCTTCAGAAATCCTCCCCATCTCGTGGTGGTGGACAGCCAATCACACGCTTTAGGTCCTTACATGCAAGTATGTTACAGGAATTCGGCCGAAATTCAGCACCGAAAGATTAATAATTTTTCGATACTCATAGTATCTGAGTTTCTTGTTCGATACTATACAAGTATCGTTGTTCGGTGCCCAGCCCTACATATGACCCCTTTAAGAAAAATTTAAAGATTTTTTTGGACATTGATACAGATGGCAAAGTTGTAAAGTGTCCTGTCTTGTTTTTCAGTTTGACCATCCCTGTGCTCAATATGTTATTGAATGAGCTTCTGTGTGTCAGCCGTGTTCCTCCTGGAGTTAAACATGTAGATCTGGATTTGTCCACCCTGCCACCCACCACAGCTATGGCCGTGCTCATCTACAACAGATGGTAAGTGTGGCCATCTCAATCAAACCATCTCCATTGACTTTGTATTTGGTGAAGCGGCCTCCTTGTCATTTCTGACTTATAAAAAAAACAGAACAATGTCTAAAAGCTGATACAGCTCTGGAAAATATTAAAAGACCACTTAACATGTATTTCTCAATGTTAAGTGGTCTCAATTTTTTCCTGAGCTGTATGTGACACGGTGTAAAGCATACAAGCTAAAAAAATAAATATCAGAACCAAAAACCCAGAATTTTTTTTTTTCCAACTTTTGAACCAAAAAACGATTCGGTTACTTGCATAACCTCGGTTCCCTGAGAAGAGGGAACGAATATTACATTTTGTTAAACGCTAGGGGAATTTCCTTTCCCTTCCCCACACAGAGAGTTCGCTCAGAGTTGGAGTAATTGCTAGATAGTTTACAATCATTCCACATACAATCATGGTTGTTCGCTGTATTGTGAAGGCCTGCGACAATAAACAGGGGATAGAATTCCAACCCAAAATGCTGACCTGATGAATCGATCGCTACTTGCTCTGGATATAATTCCAAATACACCTGTAGCCATCATCAAGCGTCATCGCGTTTGCTCTGAAAATTTCACAGAGGACGACTATTTGGAAAAAAAGGAATTGGCCACACGGACCATGAAACGTGCTGAAGGATACGGCCATCCCATCGATAATACAAATGGGACAAAGCAGTTCACCCGCAGCTAGTAAGTGTTCCGTTATGTTTTTTAGATAGGCAAGTTAGCCTACTGTAACAGAGCCGTTAGCTAGATCTAATATAATGTTTGTGACACTAGGGGCGTTTACATGGAGCACTGTAATCGGTTTAAAAGTCAAATCTGAATGAAAATGCTCCATTTAAACACCTCAATCAGAATAAAAATGCTCAAACCGAATGAAATTGTAATCGGTTTGAGAGAGGTGGGATAAACCTTTTCATGAACCGATCAAACGAAAAAAATCACCATGTAAACGACCTGACCCGATTACTTTTGAGTGTGTGTCCTTATATGACGTGATACACAGCACGCGCCTTCACCACTGACCGCGCGTCACGCTCGCACAGGCTATTGCAGCTTGTTAGCAACCGCAGTTTTTAAAGCTACACTGTGATATTTTCCCCCATCTAGTGGTGAAAAGATATATGACCATCCAGTGAACAATAGTTTCTGTTCCTCTCAATTTCGATTTCGTTTCAACTCCTACAGTGGCCGATTTAGTCATGGCTTCCAGTTCGACCTCTTCGGTGAGTGTTGCAAGTGATGAGGTTACTTTTGAAAACTATTATAATTTGCAGTTATTTAATTTGCCAAATGATCTATGATCAAATTAATATATGTAAAATGAATAATAGTTTTACGTTTTCGTTATTTTTTACCATTTCATTGCTAACATCAGCTATCAGGTTCCCAGACGAATGCAAGCTAATCTTAGTAAAGGAACTTTTTTTATCAGTGCTATCGTTATTCTGTATATTGTACGACATCACTAGCGTAAGGCAAACAAATTATAATGCAATTCAAATATTAATCTCATGTTATCCGTCATAGAACACGGATTTATGTTATATGGTAAACAATACTATTTCATCATTGACGCGAGGAAAACTATCCTAGACGTCGTTCTAGTGTTATGCTCAGCACACCATGATATAATTAGCCAAGCAACAATAAAACTTCTAATATACACAAATAGGCTGAATTAATATTACCTGTCGAGAAGAAAGCAGGCAACGTCGGCGTTCTTTTTAAAATCGTTGCTCCTCATGAGCTCTTTCCATCTTGGAAAGGCCACTCCAATATTTACTTTTGTCTTGTTGATTTGCCTGTTGTGTTGCCGTCTTAATTCTCTTTTCTGCTTCCTTGGCGACTCTGATACATATCCCGCAATGTTACTAGGTCCCCGACCCGGGTCGAATTCAGTAATCAATTCCGGGACGTGGTTGCTTTCACACAGAAGGCGACCTGGCAATGTTCCGGGAATATTGCGGGTCCGACGTGCAGTTAGAAAGTGGCTTAAGAGTGATCCTCCATCATCATATAGCAGCCTCAAGCAATCCTCCTCTTCACATGCGACACAGTGCCATCGAGTGTAAAAACGCGAAAAGCGAAGCTTGAATTTACGGGTATGTCCCTCTTTGGCAAATGTACTTTCAAGATGGAGGAGCAACATGGCGACCGCCATCCGATCCCCTAACACTTATGCATTTTCAATTGTATATTATAAAATTACGAGAATGCATTATTACTTGAAAGAAGTAAATATACATTAATGAGCACATATATTTTTGAAAGAACTAAGTGATTTTAGCTAAGAATAAAGAATAATACACAATAATACAAAGAATAAAGTGCTAAAATGCTAACTCACTTCCGCATTTTGGCCTATAAAGTGACGTCATAACTTCGGGCACTCTATGCTGACAAGAGAGGAAAGTTAATTTTTCTGAGGGGTAACGTTAAACTTTTTATGAAGCTAATGTTGGCAAAATGACACAGACATAACCTGGCTAGACCCTCTAATCTTGACAGCGTTTGTCCCAGGCACTTTTTACTTCAGCCGCACCTAACAGAAGAATTTATTTTTCTGAAATGATTATTACACTTTACAACAAATAAATAGCTTTTATAAAACCGTATAAGTCCTGGTGGTCGTGGAGAGTTGATATTGCATCTGTGAACGCATTCCAGCTGCAGGAGAGGAAAGCGTCGACATTTCTGATGGAAGCGGTTCGCTCACCGGACTGAAGCTCAGCACCTCGTCGCAGGTTCTCACACCGGCAGTGTTGGGAACGTTACTTTAAAAAAGTTATAGTTACTCACTACTTGTTCCAAAAAGTAACTGAGTTAGTAACTGAATTACTCTATAATAAAAGTAACTCCTTACCAGGGAAAGTAACTATTTTTGTTCCTGTACAAAAAAAAAAGTTGCTATTAGTCAGTTGAAATGAGTAGAACAGACAAGTGTTTATAACTTTTTTTAAATGTTCAAATATGTAAAATAACTTGGATGCCCCAATATTAAATGTTAAATGAATGAAATGGACACTAAATAGAATAAATTATTATTATAAAACATTGTACACTAATCTACACTATTTTAATGTTGCTGTGGGACAATGTGGGGACACCTATCAAATGCACATTATTGTAAATATCAGTACAATAGTGGAACAATAAAACAAAATAGATTGTTTAGAACTGTAATATTTATTGCACAGACCCCAACTGACCATCAAATAAATCTAAAAATAAATTTGGCTCCTCAAGAAAAGTATAGGCCTGCCAAAAATAGAATATTTTAATAATAATAAAAAAAAATATAAGCCTAATTTACATAAACTCTTTGTAGTGCACATTAAAATTATAAAACTGTCACACAACTGGTAGACATACTGTAGCCTGCTTGAAGTATTTTCTTACTCACAAAAGTTAATAGTTTAACAAGAAGTGCTCTCAAGTCTTGTTTGTATTGGCGGGCTTACCCACTTTCTTGCGAGAAAAACCTAGCTTTGGTGTTTTTAATGTCGTGGCTCTGTCTAATCCTTTGGTAGTGGAGCTCACGTTATCAATTGCGTTCACTGACGAGTAAAGACTCTTCTGGGCATAATTTTCACGTTACATAAACATTCTTACCTTTCACCTCAACGAGGGAAAAGTAGTGCTTATACTTCCAGTTTGCGAAAGCTACCTTTGAAGTCATTGAACATGCCATCGCTCTGACTCCTGGTAACTGGTCGCATGCGCGCGTGCGTGTCACACACACACACATAGCTGCCGGTCCGCTGACAGAGTGCCCGCCTGTTCGCATTAAAAATTGCTTCAGTGAGCTTAATTATAGTAACGCCGCATTTTATTCTCAGTAACGGTAACTACGTTGTAACGAGGGAAACAGTAATTAGTTTGATTACTCGTTACTGAAAATATCAACGCCGTTAGTAACGCCGTTTATCTGACGCCGTTATTCCCATCACTGCACGCCGGACGCGCACATTATATACGCGCAAGCTCACTTCTGAATGACTTCTGACAGAAGAGCTGCACGGTAGGTGTATCTTGTAGCACAGGGTCAAATCAGCATATTGATCAGATTTGATCAATTTATATTAAATATAAATTTAATATAAAGTCTTGAAATGGCGCTCGTGGCACGGCAGGATTTTGAGCAACTTCCTGAGTTGCCGCGGACAGGCACCGAATGCTGCTGCCGGCGTGCTTACACTCATTGGCCCTCATTTATCAAAAGTGTGTACACCAAATTTCCAGCGTACACCTTGCGTACACCCAAACCCACGGTGACTTTGAGATTTATCAATATGGACGTTGGCGTACGGCACGCTCAAATCCTACGCCAGCTCAGGAGGTGATGTACGCACGTTTGAGTTAGTGGGAAAATGCGCAGAAAAAAAATTCCTAACACCACAAAACGCACTGACAAGATATGCTATATTATGACCCACTGTTAAATACCACAACAACAACATTCAGTGTTTATTTTTGTGCAACATGAACGTCAATGTTTAATTTGTGTGACTTTACCAAAGCGTTTGATTATGTATTCCTACAGTCGCGAGCCTGTGCGCTTTACCGGCCCGCCTGGCCCGGCAGCTGCGCACGGACTGGGACTAAAATAATTCAGACTGACAAAATAATAAAAATGACCTTCTTCTTTTAAATAATAATAAAATCAATAAAAACGACATTCTTCTTCTGAATAACAAGCGTCATTAATAATAATAATAATAATAATAATAATAATAATAATAATAATAATAATAATAATAATAATAATAAGAAGAAGAATCTTTCAAATTGTCATGTAATTATTAATGTGAATGAATGGTTCTCCACATCATCATCACTGTCGTACACCCCAATACATGCCGTGATACAAAATTAAATGCTAATTGTTTCAAAACGTGCTGTAAAATAATGCATTGTGATGGTAATTTATCATCCAAACAGCTATTTAAACTGCTGGGGTGCGCTTCTCAACCCCCACACTAATAACAGTACTCGTAATTTGGGTCCATATTTTGTTTTTGTGGGTGCCTTTATTCCCACTCTTTATACTCTTAAATAAAACAATTTCGTTTTTTCCCCCCCACTTCCCTGGTGATGGTCTCGATGGCGCGCTTCTCAATCATCTCACTAGTTCAGTAGTCAGAGCAATGATCAAGGAGTCAGCCCATTGAATTATGTCCTAATCAGTGCCCTGACTAGTGGACTAGTGAGATGATTGAGCGCGCCCGATCTCCACGTCGGAGAAGTTTCGCTTCTTTGCCGTCTTCCGTGTGTCCATGGCGTAAAATGAGGGCGTGCGGGAGGCGGAGACTTGAATATATAGGGGCGTTATTCTAATGACGATCGTTTTCAGCCGCGGGATTTATCAAGGGCAAGTATTGCGTACACCTGGATTGCAGAGGTGCGCACAGCTTCATAAATCAGGCGGTGAGAGGAGTGTAAGCATAATCTCACGCCAACATATACGCCCGTTTCTACGCAAGATTGATAAATGAGGGCCATTGAAAATAATGTTTCAATTTTAGAGACGTGGTGCGCGCTGCGCTGCGCTTCGCTGCGCTTCACATCCGGTGTGCGACCCCCTTGATGTGGCAGACAAACTGCATGTCACAAAATGATTGCGATTGAAAGTCTACACATGTAAATACCAGATCAGTTTAGATAATGTATCATGTAAACAGTCCACTAAATCTTTCAATCGGAATTATTTTAATCGGAATGGAAAAAAAAGTGTGCATGTAAATGTGGCTACTGTTACATGAATAGGGTGGTCACTACTGTATTGCAGTTTTTCCCGTGCTCCATGTATCCCCTGTAATGTTAGTATTGTAATGTTAGTATTGTGTTGTCATGAACGCGCTCTGTCACAGTAACAAATGAGCGGTGCTAGAGGTAATTCTCTGGACTGTAGCATTTACCTTGATAATGAATTGGAGCGGGGATTGTCAGTTTTAATTTAGGCAGTTAAATTTTTGTCTGTGGGTTCATTGTTCAATTTTTTTAAAATGAATTTATTATTATTTTAAAAAATCACTCACTTGGTGGACAGCTGTCCATTAGGTTCACTTGGCATGTGACATTTCTTCCAGTTGATTTTGTCACAACGGGGGAAAAAAATCGACAACTGCCGGGTGTATTAGGGACATTTCCACACATAGTGTTCGTTCTGATTCTCCCCTCAACCTCAGTCTGATCGGCGTTTTGTCTATTTGCTTCCAAAGTCCAAAGTGTATTCTGGCACAAAAAGATATGGTTCCAGGTTTTGGTTTGATGCCAAGTAAAAATCCTCTGACAATTTCTCAAAATCAGCCATGATCATCAGTCACGTTTGTCACTAGCTACCTAGTCACGCTGGTTTTGTTTACGGAAGGAACACCGCGGGGCTTCTCAGGTGCTGCGAGCAAATCACTCCGCACTCCCCAGAAGTGGAGCAGTGCTGCGCCTTCTGAGAATATAGTCCACAGTATTTATGTTTATAAGATGGCTGTGTCTCATGCAACCTTGTTATTTGTACACGCTGTGACTATACACATGTAAAGAGGAAAATTTTGGCGTTATGTTGTCACTTATTGAGCAGTAAGCTAACTGAAGCCAAATACCTCCAGTCGTTATTCTAAGCTAGGCTAGCGGGGGTGTGTATCAGACTGACAGTTATGGGATGCACGGAGATGTTTGGTCTGGAAACGCACTATTGACAGGGCTTAATCCGAGGGGCGGGGTAAACGGTTGACTTTCAAACTCCCTCTGCACGCGATAGGATAGCACTACCACCAACCAGAGCAACGAAGGTGAAACAGAGCTTGTTGATAGATTAAACAATTGCCGTATCCGGTCAGCAAAACTCCGAACACATCTTCCCTTTTTAAGAATGACTTCAGTGCCGTTCTTTGTTCTTTTCTCAGAGAAAAGCTTAACTCCAAGTCTTCCAGAGTCGCGGTCAAAGCTGATTTGCGGCAAGGGTATTGAGAGTTGCTAGAAGACACTGGCGGGCAGATTAGATTTGCTGCCGCTAGGGTGCATCTAGATTTCTAGGCTATAAACTTACAAGTATACTTTATAACTTGAAAGAAGTAAATATACATTAATGAGCACATATATTTTTGAAAGAACTAAGTGTTTTTGGCTAAGAATAAACTAAAAAAGTTACACAGTGTAGCTTTAAGAATAGTTTGCAGCTTCAAAAGCAGAAGCCAGCTTCAAGTCTCACAAGGAGTTCATAGGCCGCACTCCCTCTCACCGTCTCGTTGCCTCGCCCTATCGTACATGCAATTGTTCAACAGTTATACCGTTTTCAAGGTGTTATCCACGTAATTACTGCAATGTGGATGGTTCTGATTGGCTCAGAGACAATGCACAGTCATGGTAAATTTCCACTCGAGTCAGTTAATCTGATGCATGTTTCCATAGACGGGTCACTATTAGGCCCGTAGTGACCTTCTAGATCTGGAGCAGGCACCAGCTTGCCCAGAACAACAAGTCCACCCATCTCTTAGGGTGCTCATTGTACACCATTCTCAATACTGATCTTGAACATAGAATATGTTACTGCACTCCTGACATGTTAGGGGTGTGTGATACCTCAAAAATCCAAACATACAACCTTGAGGTGTTTAGTGACACCTCACACATCTCAAGGCCAGACCCTCAGTGTTGATCTGTAATTTACTGCTTTGTCCCCGTTATGATTAAATCACAGGACCGGATACCAGAAATTTTGCCAAGAGATCTCTCATTTATTATTTTTGTATGTCAGACATAGTAAAAACATTTAAAAGTTATTTCTTCATGCTAGCTGTTTCTGTTTCTCCTTTCCTCCGTTCCTCTCTACCCTTCTCCCTTCTCCATCTCTCCTCTGTTCCTCTTTCTCTACATTGTTGTCATCGTCTCCTTCTCTGTTGGGTAACACTTTAGAATACTGTTTCTTACTTAATGCATAACTAATAAATAGTTACTGCAGTACTAATGAATAATTCTTCATTAACACTCAAGGCACTAATATTAACTACTAAGGAATGCGTGTAACTAATCAATATGTAATAGCATTTTTTAATTGTGTTAAGTATCAATTAGTTAATCAGTAACTATTCAATTCACTCATGCCTCCTTAAGAACTACTATTAAGTAACTACTAATTCAGCTTCACAAGGAATAACTATTAAGTAACTACTAATTAACAGTGATGCACAGTATCAGATCGAGGCCCTTTCTTCTTCTTGAGTACTAATATTGTTAGATAAATGTACTACTGTTATGTGTACTATATGTAAATATTCATTTACATTCACTCGCAAATGTGCTGATTAATGTTTCTGTCTGTGTGTGTCCCCACGCTATAATCTTGCAGTTCTTGCAGCATTAAATCAGAGAAAACAATTCTAGTGAAAGAGTACACAGAGATTCATGAGTGCACATGCAGAGTGCACAAAATGTGAGTGCACGCAATTTCTGTGAGTCCAGTTTTGTGTGAGAGAATGGATTGAGATTCCGCTTGTAAGCAGAGATTCGTTGCTTGTAAACTTGATGTGCTCTCGCGGTACAATATTAAAGGGGGGGGGGTGAAATGCTGTTTCATGCATACTGAGCTTTTTACACCTTTAAAGACTTGGATTCCCATCCTAAACATAGACAAAGTTTCAAAAACTAATGTTGGACGTTTGATGGAGTATTTTTGTGTTAAAAATACTCCTTCCGGTTTCTCACAAGTTTCGGCGAGTTTTTTTCGAGTATGGGTCTACTTGACGTTAAATAGAGCGGAAGGTCCTTGTATGGGCTGTATGGGCTCTTCTCCTGGAAGGGTGCGCGCGCGACTAGAGGGAGAGAGAGGAAATGCACGCTGTAAACAGTCTCTCAGGTGCAGATCCAGTCGTCCGTGAACACTTATGTCGCGCCGCGCTCCACTTTATTCCTATGGGTGACGTCGAGCGACTTCAACGCTTCAGCACAGCATTCCGGGAAGGCAGCGCTGCATTTGAACCGATTTGAACGCAGAAATGACGGGAAGCTTCAAGGCATCGCTTCAGTCGCGTCTCAAAGTGGATTTCCACGGTCACTGCTGTCACAGGACTTCACCAAATCATACCAAAGAAGTGTGTTTTTGACAGAGCGGTCCTGCTTTGGAAGATGCCGGTGAGTAAATCAACTTCAAATGTTTCTGCTATTGGCTACCGTCGCACAGAGGTGGAAAGAGTAACAAAATATTCTACTCAAGTAAAAGTACTGTTACTTCAATGAAATTTTACTTAAGTACAAGTAAAATGACTGGTCTAACAATTTACTCAAGTAAAAGTAAAAAGTAGCTCATTTAAAATGTACTCAGAGTAAAAGTTACTTAGTTACTTTTTTAAAAGTGGGGGTGGGGGACTCTACCCTGTAGGGTTGTGATAGAATGAGATTTTCACGATATGACAACTATCTCAGAAAACATCAATTAAACATTTACTGTACCTATTATTAAATGATGGTTATTATCACTTGTTAAAATGATGTTAAATGAATGAAGAAGATTGGTCTTTTTTTATTTGGTTGAACAAATGCTTTATTATAACAAACTTAAAACCATTTGTTTATTTTGTTTATTACAATTTCAATAAAACATGTCTAATAAACTAAATTCAATAAATTATTATGAATTAGATTAACAACTTATTTTTATCATTAATTCGTAAAAAAAAATTAAGAATATGTCAATATGTAGTAGACGGAGCAGCTCATTCACAGAGAGAGAACAAGCAGATCATATATTCATATAGCAATGTTTTGTGCTTTAATGTTCACAGACCATGTCGCGATTTGATTTATTTCTAAGGCCTACAGCTCTACTTTTGAGTTTTTCGTTCATCCACCAGTTTGCGTGTATTACGCAAATTCTACGTTATAATGTAAAGTTAATGTTCATGACTGGATTCCGGGATTCCCTCTGCGTTACAGAAATCAATCGGCCTTAAGTTATAAACATACCTTTATTTGCACAGAGGGATGTGCGCCCCGAACATGTTCTATGTGTTTCTTCATTTGCATCCACATTTTGTGCACATTTGATATCCTCCGGGACAAAACCACATTATTTTTTTCTATATCCAAAGTATTTCCATACTAGCCAGGGGTTCACGACGGCGTTTTGCTTTCACCTGGGTCTGCGTCACTGACGTCTGTCTTGTTCGTCTCCATCTGATTTTTGCGCGCATGTTCTCTCCCGCGCCCTCTATTCAATATTAGTCATTTCCTGATCGCGTTTTTTTTCCTCCCCTCTTTGCATAATGCATTAATGATTTATTTTTACTCAGTAACGGATGTGGTTTAAAATGTAGCGAAGTACAATACTTTAATCAAAATGTACTTAAGTAAAAGTAAAATTACAGATTTTTAAAACTACTTAAAAAAGCAGAAGTACACAGAAAAGCTACTCAATTACAGTAACGCGAGTAAATGTAATTCGTTACTTTCCACCTCTGCCGTCGCATGAGTAAACATCAGTGAACGATACGATCGCGTGCTTCGTCATTCAAATGCGCTAACGGTTACTCCATTGTTGTTCTGTATAACGTTACACTATTCTGACTCTGACGTGCAAAACCGTTTTGCTTGCTACCTCTAAGGTCTAGTCACATACAATAGTCCATAAATCGAATCATGTCCTCATAAACTGCACACAAAGGCCCCTAAATACACTACATACCACAGAGACGGACATCCTGATGTTGGCGTTTCTCCTGTTCAATTTATTTCAGCCTCAGATTTGATTGTGGATCATATCTGTATTAGCTGAGATAGATGGGTTTCTCCACGCTTGAGGACGTCACAGCTTTGCGCGCTTGTCATTCTTTAGCTCCGCCCACACGATACGCCTCCAGGCGCTCGGTTTTTTCCGGAAAGACTTGGTACAGCCCATATTTCTTTTATAAATATGATAAAACTAAAGTCTTTTCGGAGATATGAAGGATGCAATACTACTCTATAGGTACTCAAGATTGACATGAGATTGACTGAAACTGAGTGTTTCACCCCCCCCCCCCCCTTTAATACTACATTAATGAGGATGTTGATGATTTTATTTTTATGTAAGTATTGTCTGCGACCAGAAGTTCAGAACCCCATCCCTAAGTGCCTTGCCAACATAGCTCAGGCATTTTATGTTAATGTGATACCAACTGATTTCTGTATTTAAGGCAATGACTGAGGGGAAAATGAGAATACAGAGAACCTATGAGTCATTACATTTTTTTTTCCAAATAGTTCTCAAGGAGTTACTTAGAACCTGGAACAGTATTCTAAAGTGAAAACATAAGGAACCCATTCATAATTAATGAAATATTACCAAATAGTTCTCAAGGAGTTACTTAGAACCTGGAACAGTATTCTAAAGTGAAAACATAAGGAACCCATTCATAATTAATGAAGAATTACCAAATAGTTCTCAAGGAATTACTTAGAACCTGGAACAGTATTCTAAAGTGAAAACATGAGGAACCCATTCATAATTAATGAAGAATTACCAAATAGTTAATAGTTAAATAATTAAGCCTAACTACCATTAATACAGTACTAATAAGGAAATTTGACCCTCTATTCTAAAGTGAAAGTTTTATCCTCATTAATTATGACACTTATTGAATGATATTTAAGTTTCAGTTGACCCTCTATTCTAAAGATAAATTCTTATTGTTTAGCAGTTATGTGTATTTTTATGTAAAGTGTGGTTCTACGTGCAATAAACATTCTGCTGCACACTCAGTTCAAAGGATTTACATTAAACAAACTACACCTTAAAACCCTAAAATAAATAAGATTTCTGTAATCATTTAACCATGATTTATCATGTAATACTTATTTTGCTTGCCATGGGCCACAATGACTAGAATGTACACCAAAACGCAACATAAATTCACAAAAGACACTAATTTAATTTGTTCGGTGTAATCCACATCTTTAGAATCCATACGAGGAACTTCTTTATCCAGCGTTCTCCATCTTTCTCTTCAACAGCGACCGTAAACAAATCCTGCGCTCCATCTTTCTCTTCAGCAGCGACCGTAAACAAATCCCGCGCTCGTTGGGAATTCAAACATTGCGTTTTACGGCAGTGATATCAAACGCTCATTGGCTCTCGCCTGCTTCGTCACAGATTGCGACAAGCCGTGTTTTAGTTTTTAGTCTGTGGTGAATAAGAGAAACGCGCGCCTTCAAATAGTGGGATTAAGTTTAAATTAAATAACTTAAATTCTCTGTAACGTTACCTCATACAAAACTATATCACCAGAGAGGACTGCGACTGCAACACATCGTCACTCGGACTACTATTGGTACCGCTTTTGACTTTTTCACAATAAAGAAATGATTGTGATTACACTTTTATGTTTTTCTTTATATTTTTTCATTTAAAAAAATGGTTATGTGTAGGTTTAGAGGTTTGAGTGAGATTAGTGGCTCAAAATATAATTGAAATGCTATATTGCCCATTAACCCATTAAGTTGTATTGTCATTTTTAGTCTCTGTAAAATTATGTTTGTGTTTAGAGAAGTAACATGTAACTTATCTATAAAATGGTAAAAGGAAAATTGTAAGTTTTTATATGATATAAAATATATTTTATGTATTTTGAGGTAAAAACACCTTTGTTTAAATGTTGCCAATACGTTCATGTTGTACTTTTCACTATTTATCCAAATAGACAAAAAATATGTTTTGTGTCTGTAGAAGCTGCTTATTAACTTATTTAAATTACTATTATAATTGAGGATAAAATTTTCACTTTAGAATAGAGGGTCAAATTGCCTTTTATTAGTACTGTATTAATGGTAGTTAGGCTTAATTATTGACTTATTCTGGTCAATAAACTTAAATATCATTCAATAAGTGCCATAATTAATGAGGATAAAACTTTCTCTTTAGAATAGAGGGTCAAATTTCCTTTATTAGTACTGTATTAATGGTAGTTAGGCTTAATTATTTAACTATTAACTATTTGGTAATTCTTCATTAATTATGAATGGGTTTCTTATGTTTTCACTTTAGAATACTGTTCCAGGTTCTAAGTAACTCCTTGAGAACTATTTACGGGCCAAGCACCGAAGGTGCGGAGGCACCTATTAAAACCGTTAGATTTCTTCTTATTATTATTATTCCGCCGAAAGTCTATGGCAGCCCATAGAACCGCTTGGTAAAAAGTTATGAGCTTTGGCACAAAGATAGAGGACAGTCCAAACATTAACCACACCAAGTTTGGAATCTCTCAAACAATATCCCTCTAGCGCCACCAACTGTCCAAAAATGGACTTATGTTTATGCTAATAACTTTTGAACCATAAGGGCTAGAAACGAAATTCTTTTTTCCTCTGATGCATGAGCTCATGACGTTTCGATCCCTATGACGTCATTTTCCGTCATGAAAATTTTTCTGCCATTTTGAATTTTACGAAAAACCTACTTTTTCGAACTCCTCCTAGGCCATAGCCCCAATTCTCATGAAAATTGAACCAGATCACCGTCAGACTATGCTGACAAAAACGATATTAGAATCAAGATGATTAGTCAAATTGTTTTCGAATAACAAACAAATGAATTCGACAAACTTCACACAAAAATGAAAGTAGGCTATATCTCTGCAATGCTTTAGCATATTCTAACTAAACTTAGTATGTGTTATGCCAACCATGACTTAAGGCTGCCTGCAGAGTTTTGGTGCAGTGCCACCTAGTGGTCCAGAGATACAAAAATGTGACATTTTTGATGATAACTTGACAATGCTTTAGCCAAAAATCACAAAACTTGTCATTACATTTACATTTACATTTAATCATTTAGCAGACGCTTTTATCCAAAGCGACTTACAAAAAAGGGGAGAGTAATAGAAGCAACGGAACAGACAAGGCCAAAAACCTGTAAGAGCTGTAAGAAATCTCAATTAATTAGCACAATACACAACAATTTTTTTTTTTTTTTTTTTAAAGACAGACATCTACAAAAAAAACTCATGTCCGCAAAGTGCCGAACACTGGATTTTGATAGCTAAGATAGCTACAACCCATTAGGACTAAGGCTGTTGCCCCAGCTGTTGTCGTTAATGCAGATTCAGTGGCCCAATGGGTTGGTTTTGTATTCTAGCTAAACGCGCAGCAATAGCCATCTACAACAAAAACTCACGTACGCAATATACAGAACACTGGATTCTGATAGTTATGATAACTATGTAACATACCCGCCTGAAGGCACAAATCCGGATGAGAGACGTAGATATGATCCAGGAGTGTGCGCTTTTGGTCGTTGCTGTGGTGATCAGTAAGTGCTATTCTGTATTGGTCAAGTGCAAATGGAAAAGATGTGTCTTAAGATGTTTTTTAAGAATGGCTACAGACTCGGCAGCACGAATTGAGATCGGCAGGTCATTCCACCAGGTGGGAACGGTCCAGGAAAATGTCCGTGAGAGCGATTTCATGCCTCTTTGGGATGGAACCACGAGGCGCCGCTCGCTCGCAGAACGCAAGCTTCTGGAGGGTGTGTAAGTCTGAACAAGTGAATTTAGGTATATTGGTGCAGAGCCAGAGGTTGTTTTGTAGGCGATAACTAGTGCCTTGAATTTGATGCGAGCAGCCATTGGCAACCAGTGCAGTTTGATGAAGAGAGGCGTAACATGCGCTCTCTTCGGCTCATTAAAGACCACTCTCGCCGCTGCATTCTGGATCAGCTGCAAGGGTTTGATAGTGCATGCTGGAAGCCCAGCCAGAAGAGCATTACAATAATCCAGTCTGGAGAGAACAAGAGCTTGAACCAGGAGTTGTGCAGCCTGTTCTGATAGGAAGGGTCTAATCTTTCTAATGTTGTATAAAGCAAATCTGCAGGACCGGGCTGTTGCAGTAATGTGGTCAGTGAAGTTTAACTGGTCATCAATCACAACTCCAAGGTTTCTTGCTGTCCTTGATGGAGTTATGGTCGATGAACCAAGCTGAATGGAGAAATTTTGATGAAGTGCTGGGTTGGTTGAGAAAACAAGTACCGTATTTTCCGGACTATAAGTCGCACTTTTTTTCATAGTTTGGCTGGTCCTGCGACTTATAGTCAGGTGCGACTTATATATCAAATTAAATTCATACTGACTGACAAGAATAAACATATAGCCGCGAGAATGCGCTCTATGCTGCTCCTGTAGCCTAATATTTACTTATACACAACAACTTAGAAAGACTGAACACAAACAAAATGCTCCCATAAAGAAAATCTTATTCTGCAAAATACAAACAGCATGTAGTAAAACATGCAGCGGAGAACGATTCTCAAAGCGTTCGTCTCGCGCGGCAGAGCCTCTCCCGGCAGAGAGTTCAAGCCTCTGTGGACTCGTTCCTTCAGCTCTGGCCATCTTGCTTACAGTCCGCAAGTAGATTTCTTTTTCTTCTTCATCACAATTAAAGTAACATCTGCTTTTCGCCAGTCCCTTACAAGTTTCTCACTCACTTCAAACTTTCTTTCTTCTGCTCGGGTTATGCAGTGAAGCGGGCACGAGCGAGTGCACGCGAGCAGGTGGTCGCATGCGCGCGCGGGTGCTCGCGTGCTCGCATGCGCGCGGCTCCAGCTCTGCCCTAATGCGACTTATAGTCCAGTGCGACTTATATATGTTTTTTTCCGCGTCATGACGCATTTTTTGACTGATGCGACTTATACTCCGGAGCGACTTATAGTCCGGAAAATACGGTAATTCTGTCTTTGCAAGATTGAGTTTAAGATGATGCTCTTTCATCCAGTCAGAAATGTCTGTCAGACAGGCAGCGATACGAACACTGACTGTAGGATCATCTGGTTGAAATGAGAAGTAGAGTTGAGTGTCATCCGCATAGCAGTGATAGGAGAAGCCGTGTTTCTGAATGACAGAACCTAATGATGACATGTAGATGGAGAAGAGAAGTGGTCCAAGGACTGAGCCCTGTGGAACCCCAGTAGCTAAATTATGAGACTTAGACACTTCACCTCTCCATGACACCCTGTAGGACCTACCAGAGAGGTAAGACCTGAACCACTGGAGAGCAGATCCTGAGATCCCCGTCCTCTTAAGTGTTGACAGGAGGATCTGGTGGTTAACTGTGTCAAAAGCAGCAGACAGATCCAGCAGAATGAGCACTGAGGATTTAGAAGCTGCTTTTGCCAGTCTCAGTGCCTCAGTTACCGAGAGCAAGGCAGTCTCAGTCGAATCGCCACTTTTGAAGCCGGATTGGTTGTTGTCTAGGAGGTTGTCCCGTTCAAGAAACATAGAGAGTTGATTGAACACAACTCGCTCAAGGGTCTTTGCAATGAAAGGCAGAAGGGATACCGGTCGGTAGTTTTCTAAAAGTGCTGGATTCAGAGAGGGTTTCTTAAGCAGTGGGGTTACCCGAGCCTGCTTAAATGCTGTGGGAAAGGTGCCCGTGTGAAGAGAAGTGTTGACAATGTGAGTGAGTGCAGGAGTGATTGAAGACGAAATAGCATGAAGGAGGTGAGTAGGAATAGGATCAAGTGGACAGGTAGTAGGGTGATTGGAAAGGATGAGTTTAGAAATATCTGCCTCGGAGAGTGGAGAGAAGGATGGAAGCGTGTTCGTGTTAGTTGTTGAGATGTGCGTGTCAGTTAGTGATGAGGAGAACTGTTTGCTAATGAGAGCTGTTTTGTTGGTGAAAAATGATGCAAAGTCATCAGCTGTAAGAGTTGATGAAGGAGGGGGAGGAGGTGGACAAAGGAGAGAGGAGAATGTTTTAAAGAGTTGGCGAGAGTCAGAGCAATTGTTGATTTTGTTGTGGTAGTATGTTGTTTTAGCAGTGGAGACATTTGTAGAGAAAGAAGAGAGAAGAGACTGATAAAAGGCAAGGTCAGTATTGTTTTTAGATTTATGCCATTTCCTCTCTGCCGCCCTGAGTCCAGAGCGATGTTCACGGAGAACTTCAGACAGCCAGGGGGCAGATGGGGTGGGGCGGGCTGGTCTGGATGAAAGGGGGCAAAAACTGTCTAAGGAGGATGTTAAGATTGGAGCAAAGAGTGTCGGTAGCACTGTTAGTGTCCAGTGCTGAGAACGGAGCAGGTGGAGGGAGTGAAGATGAAACCATAGTGGATAGGCGAGAGGGAGAGAGTGAGCGTAGATTACGCCGAAAGGTAATCTGTGTAGGAGTACGTTTTGTATCAGGAGTCAGTATGAGGTTAAGAGTGATGAGAGAGTGGTCTGAGGTGTGTAATGGAGTAAATAAAGTGTTGTCTGTGGAGCAGTTGCGTGTGTAGACCAGGTCTAATTGGTTACCTGATCTGTGAGTAGCCGTAGTAGATACTAACTTAAGGTCAAATGAAGTCAGTAGAGTGCTGAAGTCTGCAGCTAGGTGTTTATCAAGATGGATGTTGAAGTCGCCAAGCAGAATCAGTGGAGGACCTGGAGGACGATAGACCACTACCACATGGATTTTAACAGGGTGAGTAATAGTGATTGAGTGCGATTCAAATGAACTGGCCGGTAGAGACGGTAATGGATCAAATTTCCAATCATTTGAGATAAGCAAACCAGTACCCCCACCCCTCCCAATAGGCCGAGGAGTGTGTGAAAAAGTATAATTGCTTGAGAGGGCTGCAGGAGTGGCAGTGTTCTCTGGTTTGATCCAGGTCTCAGTTAGGGCCATGAGGCTAAGCTGAGAATGAGTCCCAATAGATGAAATAAAGTCTGCTCTGTTTACAGCCGACTGGCAATTCCAGAGACCAATTGGAATAAAGAGTAAAGTAGCAGAGGATGTTAGGATATAGCGCAAATTATTAGGATTACGGCGTCTCGTGCGTACGGAGCGTGATTTACGAGTGCTAGTAGTTATAGTTGAGATTTGAAAGCACATGGTGAAAAGGCCAGATAGGAATTAGAGCCGAACACAAATAATGAAAAGGAAGATGATACTAAAGTGCCTTGCCGGGGTCCTTGCTCGGGAGGAGTTGCACTGGGAAGAGTTGAAGTCTTTACACTCGTCGGTCTTCACACAAGGAGGGCTTCACACTGCCGCTTCCGCGGACTATCACGCTATTTATACTCACTTGAGTATCGTTATTGAAAGCAGCTGGGAACGCCCCCAACAAACTCGCTTCCCAACGTGGCACTGACCAAACAAATGCTAACTCCCACACACACACCGAGAGAATATACCAAAACTAATAATACACACCTCAGCACTACACAGACACACTTATCCAACAACAAATTAACAAACAATCAAATGAGAAAAGTTACAAACACTTACAGAGTAGTTGTCTATCAGTCAATTGAATTGCTCCTCTCTAGCCAAAATGTTTCAAACACACAAGGCTTTTAATACCTCGCTGGCCACGCCCCCAACAAACTCGCTTCCCAACGTGGCACTGACCAAACAAATGCTAACTCAACAAATGCTAACTCCCACACACACCGAGAGAATATACCAAAACTAATAATACACACCTCAGCACTACACAGACACACTTATCCAACAACAAATTAACAAACAATCAAATGAGAAAAGTTACAAACACTTACAGAGTAGTTGTCTATCATTGTCTCTTTAGATTGGTGGCATCACGCCGAGCCAAAGCATAGCCAATTTAGTCAAAACGTGCTATATTTTACAAAAGCATTGCCATATCATTACGAAACTTGGTATTGAGGCTGTATCTCTGAAATGCTTTGACATAATGACACCAACATTTGCTAGTGTCATTGACTACGTTTACATGGACAACAATACTCCGATATTAATCTGATTAAGACAATACTCTGATTAAGAGGCTACCATGTAGACAGCGATTTCTAATGACCTTAATCTGATTAAAGTCATAATCTAACTAAACATAAATCGGATTAAGACGTGGAGTATGCCTATTTTAGTCGCATTATCGGAGACATGTACACACCTAAATCTAACTATTAATGTCGTGTTGGAGATTCCGCCGCATTTTGTGACAGGACACATAACGTTACGCACACCAGGGAAGTGCAGAGGAAAGGGCTTTGTGGGTTTGAGCCTCTGCCCTTTTTGAAAATTAATCAAAAGTGCCCCTTTCAACCATCATCGATAATATTATGGCCAATAAAACAGAATTGGAATTATAATTAATATAACAACGTCTACAAACCAGTAACAAATGGCGGAAAAGTCCCGTTTATCTTTTACATATCTGTCAGTCTGAAATGTCGTTGCCATAACGCGTTGCTATGTGTGTGTTTTACTTGACTGTTCATTCTGAACACTGCGTCCTCTCTCTATATTTTTTTTTATTTTTGTTGTAATTATTATGCTCATTGTAAAAGTAAAATACAATAAGTTTGTATCTGTAATCGCAAACCAGATGGGTCATTCAGTGAACGCCTGTGGCTTCAAATTTTTAAACCCTTTTCATCATTAATCAAAGCTATTATTCTAAATGTAGGCTGTCAAAGAGGGGCAGTGTCTCTTCAGAAAAACGGAAAGAAACAATACATAATATTACAAAAATAAATCAACATAAATGTAGCTATATAAAACATTATAAAAACGCATGTTTTTTTATACTTCTTAATGTAAAGTAGCACTGTCCAACAGCGACACCCGCAGGTGAAGCTACAGCGGGTCTCCTGAGCCCATTAAATTAACGCACCTGCCAAAGTCACGCTATGATTGGATGTTGGAGAACATAGCGTGGCATGGGGACGTAATGACGTGCCATAATCGATCTATGTTCTATCACATGTAAAACGGGAACATGAACGGAGTACTCTAAAAGCAACTCATGTAAACACCTTAATCAGAATATTGTCTTATTTAGAATAAGGTCAATAATTAGATTACTGCTGTCCATGTAAACGTAGTCATTGTCACCTCACTCTGACCAAACCACATCAATTTCGTAACTGCGCCACCTATTGGTCAAAAGTGATAAAGCATTAAATCATGATTTTTTTAAGCTATTTTGTCTAAAATCATTTTAAAATGCCTTTGATTGCTGTTTAAGTTGGTTTGACACACCGAGCTATGTTGGTATGTCTTATTGCTTTCTTTGCGCTTGGCCCCGCTAATGGCTGCTCGTTGGTAATTCTTTTTTAATGACTCATAGGTTCCCTGTATTCTCATTTTCCCCTGGTTCCCTGTATTCTCATTTTCTCCTCAGTCATTGCCTTAAATACAGAAATCATTTGGTATCACATAAACATAAAATGCCTGAGCTATGTTGGCAAGACACTTAGATTGGGGGATGGGGTCCTGAACTTCTGGTTGCAGACAATACTTACATAAAAAAAAAAAAAAAATCATCAACATCCTCATTAATGTAGTATTAATATTGTACCGCGAGAGCACATCAAGTTTACAAGCAACAAATCTCTGCTTACAAGCGGAATCTCAATCCATTCTCTCGCACAAAACTGGACTCTCAGAAATTGCGTGTGCGCTCACATTTTGACTTGCATGTGCATTCATGAGTCTCTGTGTACTCTTTCACTAGAATTGTTTTCTCTGATTTAATGCTGCAAGAACTGCAATATTATAGCGTGGGGACACACACAGACAGAAACATTAATCGGCACATTTGCGAGTGAATGTAAATGAATATTTACATATAGTACACATAACAGTAGTACATTTATCTAACAACATTAGTACTCAAGAAGAAGAAAGGGCCTCGATCTGATACTGTGCATCACTGATAATTAGTTACTTAATAGTTATTCCTTGTGAAGCTGAATTAGTAGTTACTTAATAGCAGTTCTTAAGGAGGTATGAGTGAATTGAATAGTTACTGATTAACTAATTGATACTTAACACAATTAAAAAATGCTATTACATATTGATTAGTTACACGCATTCCTTAGTAGTTAATATTAGTGCCTTGAGTGTTAATGAAGAATTATTCATTAGTACTGCAGTAACTCTTTATTAGTTATGCATTAAGTAAGAAACAGTATTCTATTCGGATGTTATATAGAGGAACTCAGTAGGAAGAGATTTCCTTAGAAGGTAGAGAACATGCGTCCTATGTTTAAAAAGGGAGACCAATTCTATGTTGGATAGGAGACCAATTGGGAAAACCAGGTAGCTGCTGGTAGAGATGTTAGTGAGGCCAGCAGGGGGTGCTCACCCTGTGGTGAAGTCCTGACAGCAGTGAACGGTGGAGATCCACTTTTGCTTCCCGTCATTTCTGCGTTCAAATCGGGTCAAATGCAGCGCTGCCTTCCCGGAATGCTGTGCTGAAGCGTTGAAGTCACCCATAGGAATAAAGTGGAGCGCGGCGCCTGGATCGACTGGATCTGCACTTGAGTGTTTACGGGCGTGCATTTCCTCTCTCGCTCTAGTCATGTGTGCGCGCACCCTACCGGGAGAAGAGCCCGTACGGCCCATACAAGGACCTTCCGATCTATTAACGTCAAGTTGAGCCATACTCGAAAAAAACTCTCTGAAACTTGTGAGAAACCGGAAGGAGTATTTTTAACACAGAAATACTCCATCAAACGTCCAACATTAGTTTTTGAAACTTTGTCTATGTTTAGGATGGGAATCCAAGTCTTTAAAAGTGTAAAAAGCTCAGTATGCATGAAACGGCATTTCACCCCCCCTTTAAAAATCACAGGATGTCTTTCGGAAAAAGAGTAGGGGTGTAACCCCGGCATCCTGGCCAAATTTGCCCATTGGCCTCTGTCCATCATGGCCTCCTAATCATCCCCCTCTCCTGATTGGCTTCACTCGGTCTCCTCTCCAACAATCAGCTGGTGTGTGGTGAGCGTTCTGGCGCAATATGGCTGCCGTCGCGTCATCCATGTGGATGCTGCACATTGGTGGTGTTTCAGGAGATTCCCCCCTTCACTGTAAAGCGCTTTGAGTGCCTTGAAAAGCGCTATATAAATCGAACGCATCATCATCATTAAAAAGAACGTATACTTGATGCTTACACATGTTGCACAATCCACTTTCCTTATAAAGAATACTCAACGCTACATCACAGAACTATACATCAGCAGAACTATACCTACTACATGCGACTTGTTACATGTTAGCACATTCTTGAATTAAAGGGTTACTTCAGCGATTAGCATATGGCTTTGTATCAGTAGAAACCCTGGAGTATATTCAAATTATTGTGCTTTCCCCCCTCATATCTCCCTGAGAGGAGAGATTTATGCATTTTATTTCTGGAAAAATTCCTCCTATGATGCAAATTGACGATTTTTGCATCATAGGAGGAATGTTTGCCCAAAGGCTAAAGACTACAGCCAGCAGAGGGAGCCATTTCCGCATGTTTTGAATCCGCGCATGGGGGATGGGAGATAACACTCAGCTTGCAGGGAGAGCTCAGTTTGCAGCTACAGGATCATTTAAACGGAGCTATGGTGAGCAATGTAAGTCTTTTAACTTCTCAAATTCATTTCTATGAAAGTTAAGCTTGCAAAGGCATGAACTAAAACGCGCCAGACTGAACTCGCGTTGTGAATTTATGCCGCGAGTGTAGTCGCGATTACCTCAGCTCTCATCACTCGTGCAGTTAGTGCTCAGTGCTGTGATAGTCGCGCGGTGACTCACTCCTTATATTGAACAGACACGTTCAGTTTTTAATTGTAGTGTCTCTAACTCAGTCACAGAAATGAAGTTGGTGGCGTTGGGAATGGCCTCACAGGGCAGCGAAGCATTCTGGGAATTGTAGTCTTGGGACAAAAATACATTTTCTGTCTTTTCTCAGTCTAGAAGGCACCAAATTCAAAAATAATTTCACATTTCTA
This sequence comes from Pseudorasbora parva, assembly GCF_024679245.1. NCBI lineage: Eukaryota > Metazoa > Chordata > Actinopteri > Cypriniformes > Gobionidae > Pseudorasbora > Pseudorasbora parva. Next base: position 25,716,576 of record NC_090190.1, on the reverse strand, counting down.
CTGCATTGATGACCCAGTTTAAATACAGATTCATCTTCCCAGCGCTGAAGTACCCCTTTAAATAAAGCTCATTCATGTCTCTCCATGGAAAACATATACAAACAGAGTCTGACTTTACAGAATGCATTATACAAATGAATTATAGAAATAATAATACAAAATAATAATAATAATTTAAAAAAAAACACATTAAACAATACAATTTCTATTTTCACTCAATCACTCCTCAGAGACCAAATACACATTTTAGAAAACAAGAAACTATCAGTGGTTCACTTAAAGGTGGGGTAAGTGTTATTTCAAAACCGTTTTAGAAAAAGGACTCGGGCCGAGTGGAATAACAAACTTGTAGCCAATCAGCAGGTAAGGGGGCGTGTCTACTATTGAAGGTGAGAAGAGCGCTCGCTCTCGCTCTGTGCACGTCATTAATCAAAACACACGAGTCACACATGATGATTAGCTGAGAACTAGCCTAATATATGTTGGCTTTTGCTTGACTATGCTCATGTGTCATGTTCACTTGTTAGTCCATTCGCGATCATATTGTTGCTCACTTCAGCGATGACAAAGACCTGTTCATTTACACACCGTATGGAGCATCTAAATCTCCTCACTGTGTGCTTCAAGCATCAGCTCACAAAATGCGTCCGACAGGTAAGGTACTATACCTTATGACTAAGGTCATAAGTGTAATATGTCGTTAGCTGGACTGCTGTGCTTGTGTTCTATAGAGTTGTTCATGAGAGAGGTTTGTTTTTTTGTGATCGCTGTAACTCTAATCTTGTCATAATTGTAATATGTCGTTAGTTGGACTGTCGTGCTCGTGTACTAATGAGTTGTTCATGTGAACAGTTTGTGTTTTTGTGATCGCTGTAACTCTAATCTTGTCTTAAGTGTAATATGTCGTTAGTTGGACTGTCGTGCTTGTGTACTATTCGCCTTATTCACCTGGCGGCCATTTTGAAAACTCTAACGCCGTTGTGGCGTACACAAACCCGAAAGTTGGACTCCGATACAGTACTAATCAATAGCAGCAGTCTGTGTCACTCACTTTCAGCCTGCTGTGTGTAACAAAATCATGTAATGCATCACTGATAATGTTTATGTATATAGTTTTCATTTGTTAATGTTTTTTAATTTTCCTCCTAATGTCATTTCTAATGTTCTGCCCTTTTCTGGTACGTTTTTCCATTTACCATTTTACCATACCACCGTTTACCATACAAGCAGGCCATTTGTATTCCTCCATACCAATAAATGTACATAGTTACCATTTACAAACCTAGACCAGTATGCCTATCAATGTTTTTGAATGACTGATTTCTTTCTGATGTTCTGACCAGTTGTCAAGTTATGAAAGACATCATCCATGTGTAATAAAATTGTACTTTATTAAGATAAATGGACATTTTATTTTACATATTTGAAGATCCAGTAGCTTATGCATACACATCTCCCACTTGGAAATTAACTGTATCAACTATAATACTGATCTGCCCATGTTGACACTATATGATAGATTAAAATAAGCTGATAACATCACCGTTTTCTCCAGAATGATTACAGCCGAATCAAATTGTGTTGCAATATTGTCCTGTTTACACCGTGAAGCTGCTTTGGATCAATCGGTATTGTAAAAGCGCTACATAAAGCTGACTTGACATGTCCCAGTCTTGCTATTGCTTAAGTCTTTCAAACTTCGTCTGTAGTAAAATGCAGAAATTACGACCAGGATCCCTTCTGATATTTTTTTAATCCACTCTCCATGTAATCCCTTATCCTCCAGAAAACGGTGAAAGGTTTGTCCTCTGTAGGATTTTTTCCTGAGTGACGAAGTGCAGTGAAACAGAATGCTGCTACTGATTAGTACTGTATCGGAGTCCAGCTTCCGGGTTTGTGTACCCCACTACAGCGTTAGAGTTTTCAAAATGGCCGCCAGGTGAATAAGGCGAATAGAGTTGTTCATGAGAACAGTTTGTGTTTTTGTGATCGCTGTAACTCTAATCTGGTCATAATTGTAATATGTCGTTAGTTGGACTGTCATGCTTGTGTACTATAGAGTGGTTCATGAGAACGGTTTGTGTTTTTGTGATAGACATTTTCATTGAATATTCGACCTGGATTAGTTACACACAGATTCTGCCATAGTCGTTGCCTGGGTTACGTATGTGTGGGGCGGAGCTGTCAAAATAGGGCCGAGAGACCCTTTTTGGGGGTAGGGGCGTGTTTGTTTTGGTGATTTGAAATATCAACAACGGTTACCAGATAGCACTTACCCCACCTTTAAGCAAAATCTTAATCATTACTGAAAATAATCATTATAATAATACAGGAAGATAAATATTGATTAAGGCTTTGGTTATTAATTTAATTAGGACACACACCCGTGCACATGTTTTTTATTTTTTAAATGTGGGGACTTTCCATAGACATAATGATTTTTATACTGTACAAACCGTATTTTTTATCACCCTACACTGCCCCTAAACCTACCCATCACAGGAAACATTTTGCATTTTTACTTTCTCAAAAAAACAATCTTGTATGATTTATAACTGTTTTGAAAAGTGTGGACATGGGTAATACTTATGTCATACCCATGTCATTGTGTCCACACACACACACACACACACACACACACACACACACACACACACACACACACACACACACACACACACACACACACACACACACACACACACACACACACACACACACACACACACACACACACACAGAGGTAGTGGCAGTGGATTTCAGAAAATAAAGTGGCAAACAGAAGATAGTCAACCCTTAAGCTAATGCCATGCCAGCCACTTGCTGTGTTTACCATGTAATATGAACTTTGCCTCAATAGGGCCATTCGTACCATTGTGTTGAGCAGTTTTCCTGATAAACAGACCAAACCTGGACCACATCAGCTGAATATGTAAGTAAGGAATGATGGGTGTCAGTTCTTTGTGTTGTGTGCTTTTGAATTTGTGCTAATAGTTTTGTGTGTTTGTTTTTCCTGTAGGATGAATCTGGTCCAGCAGGAAAAGGAACTCACAGAGAACATACTAAGTGTGGTATGACTAAAACTTGCTTGTAAGATAAATGCATGTAGCTGCCTGCATTCTTTTTATATATTGATATCTGATTGCTGTAACTCTGGGTAATAAAAGGAGTCTTTCACACAAGATGTGTTAAAGGGGTCATATGATGCCATTTTTGTTAATATGTTAATATGATTTTTTTAGTGTCTAAATTAAAACTTTGTAATATACTTTAATTAAAAATTCTCATCAGTATTGTAAGAAAACACTAATTTTACCTGGTCAAAAACAGCATTTTTCAGCAAGCTGTTTCAGTGCATGTGTCTTTAATGCTAATGAGCTTTGCTCACCCCGCCCCACATATGGAGTGTTGCTATATGGAGGGTATACTGGAGAAAAAATGTCAACGGGATTCTCTGAGGACACATCTATGCAACCGTATCAATTTGAACCGGAGTCGGACCCGCAACAAGATGACAGCCCCAATGAAATTCGACAATTAAGGCTTGAACAGGATGTTTCCAAATGGTTGGTTAACGTAATGTCACTTTAGCCCCGTTTCCACCAAAATTACCCGGAACATTTTGTACCAGGAACTTTTTTACAGGAACTTTTCTCCCCCCCCAGACCTGCAACTGTCTGCGTTTCCACCGCGATAAAGTTCCGTGAAGATTAGGCAGATTAGTCCGGTGATGTAGGACTGCGCACGACTGTTCCTCCAAGTCAGTGACGGACAGTAATCATTTTTGTGCGTACCGATTGAAAGATTTAGTGGACTGTTTACATGAGACGTTATCTAAACGGATCTGGTTTTTACATGTGATGACTTTCAATCTCAATAATTTTGTCACGTGCAGTTTGTTTGCCGCAAAAAATGTCAACGCTGTTTTCTCCAGCAGCTGGAATGTGTTAACTGTAGCCAAAGCAACTCTTAACGGCCACCAGGACTAAGACTGTATTATATAATAAGCTATTTATTTGTTGTAAAGTGTAATAATCATCTCAGGAAAAAAATTCTTCTGTCAGGCGCAGTTAAAGTAAAAACTTCCTGGGGCAATATGCGCTGTGTCATTATTCCAACATTATCTTCATAACTTACGAAATAAAAAGTTTACCCCTTATGGAGCCAGAATGGTGACTTTAAAATTTGGCATCACAAATTAAAATTGTCATTGAAAACAAAAGCAGAACTGAAAAAGGAAACATTGGCATTGAAACATTTGCACTGAAAACAGTTGTATTGGCATTGAAACAAGTATTGGCAATGAAAAAATAAAATAATTAATATCTTACAATCTTATTCTTTTATTGTATTGGGATTTATTTGTATTTTCCAATGACAATCTTCAAATTTTTTCTTCATGTCACTCTTTTTCAGTGACAGATTTTTTTTTACAATGTCAGTTTTTTCAATGTCACTGAATTTCAGTTTCAACTTTCTGTCACTGTTTTGGCGTGGACAGGGGCGGGGTCTGAGTGGAGGGGTAAGTAGAGCGTAGTTTGCATATCATTTGCATATAGGTATACTGAAGCAGTAGGCCAAGCGTCACTTTACTGGAAACTGTCGTCAGCTATGAAGCCTCTTGGCATGACAAATGTCCAGTTTACCGGGAACTTCCAAGCCGCAAGTAAGTCTGTTTTTTGTATCTGCCATTTACATGTATTCTCGTGCAACCTGGCCGGCTTGGTTAACTTTTAACGGCCGTTATGCTGTTTTTTCCCCCCAACGTCGACTGGAACATGTAAATTACCAACATTAGCCGTGTTGGCTAACTTAACTGTGGTTAATGCAGGGTCAAATATAAACACTGGTCACCATGCATATGCACCGAATAAGGCTAAAAGTCCGGTTTGGCAAAAAAATTAATTAACGTTAGGTGTCTGTCGGTATATACTTGTTGCTGCTAAGTATGAGTACATCACAACAGTGGCTAACAGTAACATACCCTGTGACGTTAACACTGACATGATAAACAGCTGGGCGTCGGCTACGTTACACTATTGACATCCCCAACCCCACACACACACACACACACACACACGCACACACACACACACACACACACACACACACACACACACACACAGGAGAGCCACAGTAACTCCTAGGGCCGCGAATGTGCTTCTATCTGTATTTAATGGTGCTCATGTGACGGCACTGGATTCTGCTGTGCTGGTGTGATACTGCGGAACGTTTTGCGTTAGCACGTTTATGAGGTCATGTGCAGCAGCAATAACACTGGCCTCTAACTCCTAAAGAAAAAAAAGGAGACATCACAGGGCTGGAGACTAACGCTAACTACCTTTAAATACAGATAAAAGCACACTCACGGCCCTAGGAGTGACTTCTATCTCCGGTGTGTGTGTGTGGTTGGGGATGTCAGTAGTGTAACGTAGCCCACACAGCCGACGCCCAGCTGTTTATCATGTCAGTGTTAACGTCACAGGTTACTGTTAGCCACTGTTGTGATGTACTCATACTTAGCATACATATACCGACAGACACCTAACGTTAATTAATGTATTTGCCAAACCGGACTTTTAGCCTTGTTCGGTGCATATGGTGACCGGTGTTTATATTTGACCCTACATTAACCACAGTTAAGTTAGCCAACACGGCTAATGTTAGTAATTTACATTTTCCAGTCGACGTCGGAAAAAACAAAACAGCATAACGGCCGTTAAAAGTTAACCAAGCCGGCCAGGTTGCACGAGAAAACATGTAAATGGCAGATACAAAAACCAGACTTACTTGTGGCTTGGAAGTTCCTGGTAAACTGGACATTTGTCATGCCAAGAGGCTTCAGAGCTGGCGACGGGTTCCAGTAAAGTGACGCTCGGCCTACTGCGTCAGTATACCTATATGCAAATGATATGCAAACTACGCTCTACTTACCCCTCCCCTCAGACCCCGCCCCTGTCCACGCCAAAACAGTGACAGAAAGTTGAAACTGAAAATCAGTGACATTGAAAAAAAACTGACATTGTAAAAAAAATCTGTCACTGAAAAAGAGTGACATGAAGAAAAAATCTGAAGATTGTCATTGAAAAATACAAATAAATCCCAATACAATAAAAGAATAAGATTGTAAGATTTTAATTATTTTATTTTTTCATTGCCAATACTTGTTTCAATGCCAATACAATTGTTTTCAGTGCAAATGTTTCAATGCCAATGTTTCCTTTTTCAGTTCTGCTTTTGTTTTCAATGACAATTTTAATTTGTGATGCCAAATTTTAAAGTCACCATTCTGCCTCCATAACCCCTCAGAAAAATTAACTTTCCTGTCTTGTCAACGTGAGCGCGGCGCGCGCTATCACGTCATGTAAGGACGCACACTTAAAAGTAATCGGTCAGGTCGTTTACATGGTGAAAAATATAGACTGTAAAAAAATGAATAACGCGTATGGATGAGATTCAAGCTGTGCTGCTTTTGCTGGTTATGTATAGGTTTACTAAGAGGTAATTAACAACGACAGACAAGAGCACTAATATGAAGATTCAGCAGCATGCAAGCATATTCAGAAAGCTTGTAAAGCTAGATTTAAAATGACAATGTATATTATTATCAGCTATTACAGACATTGCACGTGAGATGGCTAAGACGAACGCGCACCATCAGATAGAGAGCAAGACTGATATTTACTGAACGTAGACCGAACCTCGCAAAAGACTTTTAAAAATGCCGGTTGAAATAAAATGCTGCGTGAGCTAAACCAATCAGCATGTTCAGCGCCCAAGTCCAGCCCTCGAAAGTTCCTGAACTTTGAAAAAGTACTACCCACGCATCCTAGACTTGTCAGTGATGCGTAACATTATCTATGCAGTTATTATCTATATAACTGTTACAACATTTTTTTTTTTTTACAGTAACAGACATCTGTTACAGTTATAAACCATCTACAAAAGTAAGCTTGGTGTAGTGTAACCATGTCCATGTTAACTTTATCTCCAGCGTACACAGTTTGTAATAACACAATAACCATACAGTTTGTAACTTTAGCCACATTCATCATGAAGTGTGCAAGTGATTCAAACTACACTCACTTCTTCTGGAGGTACAGCAGGAACATGAATAGTTAGCGATCCTTATTTTAGGAGCAGCTTCTAAGCCAAACCTGCTTATTACTGACCTTTGTTTATAAAGCAGTCTGGTGAGAAATGCTTTGCAGTTTGCGCAAACATGAAAGCATTGATGTTAATCGGGGGGAATATTCCCTTCGAAAACAAATCTCAGCCACTGCGTCTTCAGCGGTTCGGGTTTACAAACATCATAATGACTGCTGTGTTTGTTATTACACCCAAGAACAGAACACCATTATGGCACACGGTCGGACGGCTTGAGTTGAGACGGGGGAAAACATAATAGGAGATTATTATAGGATCATTATAGGATAGTTGCATACAGGCACTGCCAACACACATTTCCATACAACCAACTTGTAAAAGTGCATGTACCATTATATGACCCCTTTAAGACAACAGCAGTATAACAGCAAAGGTGTTGCAACAGATTAACAGCGAAGGAAACTATAGATAACACAATGTAGAGACTTCCATTTGTTTTTATTGGCAAACAATAAAACAATTAACAGTAGTGACAGTAGCGATAATGCTTGTTGTATTTCTAGAGTTTTTGTGGTTTTCTTATTCTTCAAAATTCCTTTTTTCTTTTCAAAGAAAGCGAATCATAGACATGTCACTTGTTTAACACTCTTATCTTCAGCTCAGAGAACAGGCCACAGACTCTATCATGGTGTTAGAAAGAGCCCTGAACATTAAAAAAGACTTCTACATTCACACACTTCGTACCCTTGACCTGCTAGCTGCTGATCCCAGTACAGCCAATGGAGAGACAGAGTCCTCCACCGCGGGACTCCACATCAGTGCTGATCACCTGCACTGTCAGGTGTGTCCTACAGAGAATAAAAAGGTGCCCATTCATCATGTTTTGTTATTAAAAGTGAATAATGGTCATATCTGTCCGACAGGTGCATTACGATTTAGGAGGCATTTACTTTCAGCAAGGCTGTTCTGAGGCATCAGTGTATGAAAAAGCCAGAGAACACTTCAGAATGGCTCGAGAACTCCTCACAAAGGTGAAACATTCTCATTCTCAGTCATTATTTACTTAGTCACTTCATGACACAACTGAAATGCTATACTGACCAAACAGCATCCAGGGGTCTGTTCTTTGTATGTCGCTAACTCCTTTAGCTGGATTTAATTGTTGACAATTTATGATCTTGGATTGTTTGGTTCTTCAAGCTTATTCTGGACTTACTCTGGAGCAGGTTTATTTCACGTAAACAAGATTAGATTGGATCTTTTTAAGCAGCATTGATACTTAAATTATGTCCCAGCCACAGCTACTTTATTACAAGAGTTTCTTACTGAACCAGGAGCAATAATCATTTCAAATAATAATAATAATATAATTTATTTTAAAATATTATAATGTTGTGTAGTCTATAATACTATAGACATAGCCACTTGGAGCAATTTATTTGTGATGGAATATTTACTTTATCATTTTATTGTTTTAAATGTATTATAAGTTTCACATGAGACACGAGATTTATGAGAATGAAAGAAGACAAGATTTTTACAAAGTATTTTTAAGAAATCTCGATGAAATGCATGGCTAGAAAAAATTGTTTGCTGGTGCATTTGAAATGTTTTAACTAATCTTGTAATGAATGTCCTTTCATTTCTACTTTCTGAGTATGAATTTGCTGTCATATGCAGTAAAAGACAGCAATACTCAAGCACTGTAAAAGGTTTTGCACAAACTCAACTCACTGGCTTTTTTGATTGTCTCTTCAGACCTTAGAACTGCATTTATGAGCTTCTACAACTTTTGACCTCGTAAATGAACTCCTTCACACAAAGTTGTAACATATTGAAAACACGTTTGAATGCACGCTCGCATTTACTTTCACTTTCGCAATCGTATGTACTCTGTGGTGCTGAACGCACATTTTTTAATAGACGTGTCTTGCACTGTTGCACAACGACTCCTCTGCCATGGTTAGTGAGTCTTCTCATCATGTAATCAGTGCTACGCACTATGGAGAGTTCGAACAACTTTATTTCTATAAAAAAAAATCGACAGTGAAGGCATAATGTAAACATAGCGATGACATTCTATCCTAACTTTACCCTCACACTTCGTCATGCCAATATGGCGCGAGACAGCTTTTCACTTCGTAAGCCCACTCAGTCGTCCCAATGGAGGCTTAAAATTGGTGGGTGAAGGTCGCTGCACGTTCACTCTTTTCAGCTGGGCAAATTTTTTTTTTTTGGTAATCTATATTTAATACTTAACCACACAATTATTTATTTTGTTTAACATTAATTCATAATTATTATTAAACAATTCATTATATACTTGATAGTTAATAATTCCAGAGTAAGTCAAAATGTAACAGTTTATCAATAGTCAAGTAAATGTATAATGCCAATTAATCAATTCAAAGATGATCCATACATAACATCAGATACTTTGAAGTACAAAATAAAATATGGATACCTGACTTTTGAAAATTTAATCAATCAATCAACTTTATGTAAATAGCGCTTTTACAATGACTATTGTTACAAAGCAGCTTCACAGTGTTAAACAGGACAATATTGCAACAAAATTTGTTTTGGCTATTTTGATTTGGGTAGTTTATAGAATAAAATACGACCTAATTAATACATTTAATTTTTATATTTAGTTGAATAACTTGGATCATAATTTTAGCGTCCCCAACTGAGCAAGCCAAGTCAAAGGCGACACTGGCAAGAAACCAAAACTCCATCAGGGCATGATGGAGAAAAATAAACATTGGGAGAAACCAGACTCAGCCAGTTCTCCTCTGGCCTATTATTAAACAGTGTATAATTATTATTCTGGTAACCCTGCAAGTCATAAATCATATTAGACAGGAATATTCTAAATGTTGGGTATCATGCAAGAGATGGGTTCATTTAGGATGGCTTGTCGATTACACAAGAATATGAATACGCCGGAAACGGGTTTATTGAGGCTGACGTGCTGGTGAGGCAAATTCAAATTCAGCAGACACTCCAAGATGAGCTGGTCATGTCCAGCTGCAGCTCCACCATTTGATCCGGACACGGCCTGGATCCGGTTGACTGCAGTAAACCTCAGGATAAAAAGAGAGACTAACTTGTGCGACTATTAGTGTGGATGCCACTCTTTTTATGATGTAACGAGTACATCAGGTGTTATGGGAAGTGTTCCTGGTTCCGGCTGACCTAGTTAATGCAGCCTAACAATCAGTCAATTTATTTGAATAATGAAAGTAAAAAAAATTCTATGTGTATGCCTTAGTAAAGAGATGTGATTTTAGTCTTGATTTAACCTGACAGAGTGTGTCAGCCTCCCGAACAATGCTAGGAGTTTAGGAGCTAAATAGGAAAAGGATTGACCACCTGCAGTTGATTTAGATATTTTAGGTATTATCAACTGGCCAGTGTTTTGAGACCGCAAGAGACGTGATGGAGTATAATGTGTTAAGGGCTCGCTTAAAGGGGGTGTGAAATGCTGTTTCATGCATACTGAGCTTTTTACACTGTTAAAGACTTGGATTCCCATCCTAAACATAGACAAAGTTTCAAAAACTAATGTTGGACGTTTGATAGAGTATTTCTGTGTCAAAAATACTCCTTCCGGTTTCTCACAAGTTTCGGAGAGTTTTTTTCGAGTATGGGTCGACTTGACGTTAATAGAACGGAAGGTCCTTGTATGGGCCGTACGGGCTTTTCTCCCGGTAGGGTTTGCGCGCGTGACTAGAGCGAAAGAGAGGAAATGCCACGCCACGCCACTGCTGTCACAGGACTTCACCAAATCATACCAAAGAAGTGTGTTTTTGATGGAGCGGTCCCAGCGATAAAGGTTCGGTCCTGCTTTGGAGGCAGCCGGTGAGTAAAACTGCTTCAAATGTCTTTGCTATTGGCTACCGTTGTATGAGTAAACATCAGTAAACGACACGATCGTGTGCTTCGTCATTCAAATGCGCTAACGGTTACTCCATTGTTGTTCTATGTATAACGCTACACTACACACTGACGTGCAAAACCGTTTTGCTTGCTACTTCTAAGGTCTAGTCGCATACAATAGTCCATAAACCGAATCATGTCCTCATAAACTGCGAGTAAAGACACAGAAATGTGTCTTGACAGGTCACTAAATACAGTACATACCACAGAGATGGACGTCCTGATGTTGCCGTTTCTCCTGTTCAATTTATTTCTGCCTCAGATTTGATTCTGGATCATTATCTGTATTAGCTGAGATAGCCATGGGTTTCTCCACGCTTGAGGACGTCACCACTTTGCTCGCGATCGTCATTCTTTAGCTCCGCCCACACGATACGCCTCCAGCCGCTCGTTTTTTTCCGGAAAGACTCGGTACAGCCTATATTTCTTTTATAAATATGATAAAACTAAAGACTTTTCGGAGATATGAAGGATGCAATACTACTCTATAGGTACTCAAGATTGACATGAGATTGACTGAAACTGAGTGTTTCATTCCCCCCCTTACCCGTACCCGTGGGGTGCTAAACCATTTAGTGTTTTGTAAGTAATAAGTAAAATTTTTAAATGTATGCAATGTTTAATAGGGAGCAAGTGCAGTATTGACAGAACCGGACTAATATGATCATAGTTCCTGGTTCTAGTAAGATCTCGAGCTGCTACGTTTTGGACTAATTGGAGTTTGTTTATTAAGTGAGCAGGGCAACCACCCAGCTCTAGCATTGCAATGCTCTAGCATTACAATAATCTAGCCTTGAGCTCATGAATGCATGTACTAACTGTTCAGCATTTTGCATTGAAAGCATGTGCCGTAATTTAGATATATTTTTAAGGTGGTAGAATGCAATTTTTACAGATGCTAGAAACGTGGCTTTCAAATGAAAGATTGGTATCAAAGAGCACACCCAGGTTACTAATTGTGGAGCTTTTCTGTCCAATAATTAAAAATTCAGTTTTATCTGAATTAAGTTGCAGGAAATGACTATTCATCCAATTTTTATATCAGCTATGCATTCTGTTAATCTTGTGAATTGGTAAGTTTTTTCAAACTAAAAAATATAATACAGATATTACGGATATAATATATACAGGTTTACAGATATAATAGTTGAAATCACTTTTCTAAGGAATCATATTGATGGAACTTATATAAACAAAACAAAATCACGTTAGAGGGTCGCAGGATTTAGTTACTGTGGACTAACATTACCTGCTCTAATTATAACAAGCACACAAGGAAACTTACACTCATTGGTGGGCACGGCAGAACGGGAGGATGAAAGCGGGAGATAGTCGGTTCAGCCCCATTCACCAGTAACAGCGGATTATCAGTGAATCCCATTTGTCTCCGCCGAAAGTTTATAAAACTATCCTGTGTAAAATGATCACTACAGAGGTGGTTGTTGGTGGTGATCCTCAGTTCTCCATCAAAGTGGCTCTTCATATGATCTTCACATGCATCCACCTCTTCTTGATATTATCGTTTTTCGGATATTTAAATAAGGACACAGATCTGTTTTAAAAGTGACTACATCCAGGTAACGCATTTCCGCGGCGAATGCATAGCTAGCTAGCAAACTGATGCGAATGCTATACATTTTTTTTTATAGAATTGCCTTTACAGGGACTTTAAAACATTTATGATGTTCTAGTTTACTTCTGTGGAGTTTATATATTTGTACCAGTCGCACTGAGACATTTCAAATGATATCAAACACAATACTGTATCGTGAGGATTGACATTGTAACAAAGTTTTTTGTAACAGGTGATCTCAATATAAAGGGGAACAGGAGTTTGGGGAAAGTTTCATGTGAAAGGAAAGGCGTGTAAATTAGTGTCATTCGTAGATGATTCGCTCAGTGTGATGTCGTCTCGGTCAGAGATGCTAACTGTATGAATAAGTTCAGATGCTAATTTTCTTTGTTTTTCTCAGAGCGATTAGACATTTCGGCATCAGCTAGTTTTTCCAGCCTTACAACTGCTACAAACTGATAACAGTCAGATAAGTACGAGTTTAACCATGCCAATGCAATTCCAGTAATGCCAACATAATTTTCGAGTCTATTCAAAAGAATGTTGTGATAGATAGTATCGAATGCAGCACTAAGATCGAGTAACACAAATAGAGAGATACAACCACGATCAGATGATAAGAGTAAATCATTTGTAACTCTGATGAGAGCAGTCTCAGTACTATGATACGGCCTAAATCCTGACTAGAAATCCATATACCATTTCTTTCTAAAAAGGAACATAATTGTGAAGACACAGCCTTTTCTAGTATTTTTGATAGAAAAGGTAGATTTGAGATTGGCCTGTAATTGACAAATTTTTTAGGATCAAGTTGCGTTTAAAAAAGTAAGTGGTTTAATTTTAGACAACTTAAAAGTTTTTGGTACATATTCTAATGTCAAGGATGAATTAATGATTTTAAGCAGGGGATCTATGACCTCTGGAAGCATCTCTTTTAATAGCCTAGTGGGTATAGAGGCAAGCATACATGTTGTTGATTTTGAGGATTTAACAAGTTTAGCCAATTCTTCTCCTATAGCAGTGAATGAGTGAGTAGAAGTGAGATGATTAACTTTAGATGGTGATGTCATCTCAGATGGAGACGAGAGTGAGTTGAGATGTTAATTTCCTTTGTTTCTCAGAGTTGCAATCTACTACAGTCCTTACAGTCTCTAGTCTTAGAACTTCAAAGAGAAATCTTGTCACATTTTAGTCTTGTGAGCTTGAGATCTCGTCACACCCCTATTAATTAATGCTGTGAATTGCTAAATACAACATTGAAATAATAATGTAAAGGCTGTACAAAAACTAGAAACTGTGATTATAATTAATTGGAAAACGGTGCACATTTAATTGATCTATTATAACTTTTGTAATTTTGGTTGCTTGGCTTCCTTGTAAAAGGACCAAAGATTTTTTTTCATTCCAGGTGTCTTTTTGATGTCATTGTTGCTGTCTTGCCGCCAGCCAATTGTTGCATTGCTTATTGTGATTTTGAGTATCGATGCATCTGCCTTCTTCAGGGAACACAAGATCACGCAGTAATCTCAGACAACGTAATCCGGATATTTTAATTAAGCCCGCAAATATGTTTTGAACCAAATTAGCCAGAGATCAGTTATGACAATTAGAAGATCTAGCATCTGTCAAATCATCGCCGATGTATCAAGCGAGGTACAACAATTGGATCCCAGGATTTTACTAATCTGTTGAGTTAACCAACATATATTTCTGAATCATGACTTTATTTATTTTTGTTGTGTTTGATGGCAGCTGGATTTCTCTGCATCTATCTGCTGTTTGGATGAGCAGCGGTTGGCTGGATACTGGAGCGCCTGCAGAACTCTGACTGGAACCTCAGATCCCAACGAGAGCCAACATGGTCAGATCAGTGGCTTCATAAGGAACCAAAATTATGCGGTCAGCAAAAACTCTCAATGTACTGTGCTACCATTAAATACAGGTCCTTCTAAAAAAAAATTGCATATTGTGATAAAGTTCATTATTTTCCATAATGTAATGATAAAAATTAAACTTTCATATATTTTAGATTCATTGCACACAAACTGAAATATTTCAGGTCTTTTATTGTTTTAATACTGATGATTTTGGCATACAGCTCATGAAAACCCAAAATTCCCATCTAAAAAAATAGCATATCATGAAAAAGTTCTCTAAACAAGCTATTAACCTAATCATCTGAATCAACTAATTAACTCTTAACACCTGCAAAAGATTCCTGAGGCTTTTAAAAACTCCCAGCCTGGTTCATTACTCAAAACCGCGATGTCCAGAAGGCCATCATTGACACCCTCAAGCGAGAGGGTAAGACACAGAAAGAAATTTCTGAACGAATAGGCTGTTCCCAGAGTGCTGTATCAAGGCACTTGAGTGGGAAGTCTGTGGGATGGAAAAAGTGTGGCAAAAAACGCTGCACAACGAGAAGAGGTGACCGGACCCTGAGGAAGATTGTGGAGAAGGACTGATTCCAGACCTTGGGGGACCTGCGAAAGCAGTGGACTGAGTCTGGAGTAGAAACATCCAGAACCACCGTGCACAGGCGTGTGCAGGAAATGGGCTACAGGTCCCGTATTTCCCAGGTCAAGCCTCTTTTGGGCTACAGAGAAGCAGCACTGGACTGTTGCTCAGTGGTCCAAAGTACTTTTTTCGGATGAAAGCAAATTTTGCATGTCATTTGGAAGTCAAGGTGCCAGAGTCTCGAGGAAGACTGGGGAGAAGGAAATGCCAAAATGCCTGAAGTCCAGTGTCAACTACCCACAGTCAGTGATGGTCTGGGGTGCCATGTCAGCTGCTGGTGTTGGTCCACTGTGTTTTATCAAGGGCAGGGTCAATGCAATCAGCTATCAGGAGATTTTGGAGCACTTCATGCTTCCATCTGCTGAAAAGCTTTATGGAGATGAAGATTTCGTTTTTCAGCACGACCTGGCACCTGCTCACAGTGCCAAAATCACTGGTAAATGGTTTACTGACCATGGTATTACTGTGCCCAATTGGCCTTTCAACTCTCCTGACCTGAACCCCATAGAGAATCTGTGGGATATTGTGAAGAGAAAGTTAAGAGACGCAAGACCCAACACTGTGGATGAGCTTAAGGCCACTATCGAAGCATCCTGGGCCTCCATAACACCTCAGCAGTGCCGCAGGCTGATTGCCTCCATGCCACGCCGCATTGAAGCAGTCATTTCTGCAAAATGATTCCCGACCAATTATTGAGTACATAACTGAACATAATTATTTGAAGGTTGACTTTTTTTTTGGTATTAAAACACTTATTTTATTGGTCGGATGAAATATGCTAATTTTTTGAGATGGGAATTTTGGGTTTTCATGAGCTGTATGCCAAAATCATCAGTATTAAAACAATAAAAGACCTGAAATATTTCAGTTGGTGTGCAATGAATCTAAAATATATGAAAGTTTATTTTTTATCATTACATTATGGAAAATAATGAACTTTATCACAATATGCTACAATATTTTTTGAGAAGGACCTGTATGTTGAGATAAAAGAGTACCATAGTACTCTTAATTAATGAAAGAGCCTTAATGATTACATGACAAAAAGTCATGTGGCCTAAGTCATGTGGGCAACACATTTTTGTTGCCCACATGACTTAGGCCCTGTCCCAAATGAGAAACTACATATGCCTTGTAGCATATGTGGTATGTGTACAGTTAAAATTTATAACGTTACTGTTAAGTCCATGAGGCCATAGTGTACCATCCATTTGTTATTTTGTTTCAGAAGGGTGCTTGTGAGCACCCCCTTTGTGGTGGATATGCACCCTTGGATGCACAATTTTGCAGAGCCTTCTACCACACAGTCAAAACAGCATTTTGTCAGGAAAGTGCGAACTTGTATGAAGACTAGTATGAGTGTTGTTTAGGGTTCAATTTGTGTCAGTGCCTTAGATTTGACTGGACTTGAGTGCCAAATGTGATGACACTTTGACTACAATGATTCGGGACTTGACTTGGAAAATCTTTATGGCCTACCTTCTAAGCCCATACAAATTAAAACTGCGTTGGCTGGCACTGAGCCAGAGTGAGTGGTACTTTGCTCAATATGCACTTGCCGTTTAGGTAATCACAGCTGTTTATTGTTTGAAAATGGGGGCCAATGCGTCTCTCGGCGACTGTGCCCCTATTACAAGTGGCCCGTCTCTAAGCTGAGGCCTTGTCGGCCTTGGATCACATATACTGTCACTCCCTCTTTACTCACAGCCGGTGGAAAATAGGACTCGGCCAGAAATCATGTTCATGGATGAAGTTATTAATCAGTCCCTCCAGGATTTCGCGATATTTTTTGTGATTTTTGCGATCAAAATTTTGCGATTTTTGTGGTGGTAATTTCCAGAAATTTGCGAACATTTTTGCAATGTTTTTTATATTTTATTTTTTATAATTAGTATACCACATTTACCATATTATGTATTATGTTAGATGTACAATAGTCATACACATCAATAGAACAAACAAAATGCACAAATCTTCTTTATTTTGGTATCTTACAAAAAAGGCTAGCCCAGTGGTGTACTATAGCTTTAATAACATGATCGCTTAGAAATATCTGGGAAAAGTAAATACAGCAATAAGCAATTACCTAATATAAAAAGTTCTCAAATAATTAATTAATCAAGTAAACAGTCAGTAATAAAATAAGAACTAATAAACAATTGCTACGAGGACAAATAAATATAATAACATAAATATACAGATAAACAGTGTTTTTTAAAGTCGTTTAACATTTTTTTTCTTTACTGCCTACAGTGGCCTAATACCAATACACAGACCCAATAGCTTACTGTCACACATCCCAGACCTATTCACTTAAGACACCTCCAAGACGGACATTTAGGCATAATCATGGGTGTATTTGATTATGATTGTTCAAGGGCATTAATCCTATAGAACAAATCTGTACACTCGCGAGCGCTGATAGGCGGCAAACGCACTGAATCCTCCGCCAGTCGGACATCAGTTTTTAGTGTTATCTGGCATATTATTCTTTTATTTGCTCATTCATCCATCTAGAGTAATCAATTCGCCCGGTCCTTGGCACTTATGCGAGACGCGAGAGATTCACTTTCGCTTTCACAAAGACCACACACAAGCACCCCAACGTCTGTAATCCTCATACAATCTATGTACTAAAGCTTAATATATAACTATGTATAAATTAGAGAGTTCAATTAGATATTTATTTATTTTTTTGGTTTTGAAAATAATTTATTTGTGATGATTTTGCGGTGAAATGCAAAATAACTAACTAACAAACTCTTGGATCTCGGACTGAACTCTTCTCTCTGTCACTGGATTGAAGATTTCCTCACTGGCAGACCTCAGGTGGTGAGAGTAGCACAGTTCACCTCCACCTCCATCACCGTGAGTGTGGGAGCTCCACAGGGCTGTGTCCTCAGTCCCCTGCTCTACTCTCTCTACACGCATGACTGTTTGTCCACACACAGCTCCACCTCTGTCATCAAGTTTGCGGATGATACTGTTGTCCTGGGCCTCATTTCCAACAACAATGAGACCGCATACTTGGACGAGGTGAAGCAACTGACATCATGGTGCCAAGACAACTGTCTCCTTCTGAATGTGAACAAGACCAAAGAACTGATTGTGGACTTCAGGAAGAGACAGCAACGGTCATATTCCCCTCTCATGATCAGCGGGACACCAGTAGAGAGAGTGAGCAGCTTCAAATACCTGGGTGTGAACATCTCCGAGGACCTGACCTGGACTGCACATATCCAGTCTCAGGTGAAAAAGGCCAGGCAAAGACTGTACCACCTGCGCCAGCTGAGGAAATTCCGGGTCTCACCAGCTATCCTGAAAACTTTCTATTCAGGGGCGATAGAATTGAAAGAAAGAACAGAAAGTTTACTGACTCAGTGCATCACAGCGTGGTATGGTAACAGCACCAGTCACGACTGCAAAGCCCTGCAAAGAGTGGTGCGCTTGTCCGAGCGCATCTCAGGGTCAGCTCTCCCGTCTCTGCAGGACATCTACATCAAACGATGCAGAGGCAGAGCTACAAAAATCATCAAGGACATTAATCACCCGGCCAACCCCCACTTCACCCGGCTGCCTTCTGGTAAGCGCTTCCGTAGCCTGATGGCCAAAACTGAGAGACTCTTCCCACAGGCCATCAGACTCCTGAACGCTGTCACTTAACAACATGTGACTTCACCTCACTTCAGTACTAACAAACTCACATACTGATATTGCACTGCACTTTATTCTTGTGTTTCATGTAACTCTCATTATAATGCTGTTTGCACATTACACCCCTGCACTTCTGTTATCCACGTATTTATTTTTATAGTCTCCAGTTTACTTTATCTCACTTATTTTATTCCACATCTCTTATTTCTTGTACTTGATTTATTCATAATTCTACATATATATATATATATATATATATATGGAGCGGACCTGTTTGCATTTCACTGCCGGTTGTATTCTGTATAACTGTGTATGTGACAAATAAAACTCTTGAACTTGAACTTGAAATGGCATTGTATTCAGCGATCGCGGAATCGCGAAAAACTGGAGGGACTGATTAATGTTACTGTAGTGTAAAGCAGAGCAGGACCGAGTGTTGTGGAGATGAGCACGGCAGCTGGAGTGATTTTTTTTTTTTTTTTTTTTTTTTTTTTTTAAACACACACACAGCGAGCACAGGGACTTTTATTATGACGGGACACAGTCGCCTGTCTTGAGTATAAGGTAAAGCAGCTCTATTTATCATATTAGATACATTTAAGTGTGTTTAAAATGATGTTATGACGTTACTCTGTGCGTTTGCTCAGCGCTGCTGTGACATGTTCACACTGCTAAGAGAAAAGCGCTTCTGCCAAATAAAACTGAGGGTAACACAGACATGATGCAGTTGAAAGGCGACTCCCTCAAATGCTATGCTGACACGTCCCGGGTCCTTGGTTAAAATAGCAATTTTCTCACAATTTACAAATAGTTGGAAACATTTGGGATATTTTAAGTACTCAACTGAACAAACTATATAACACTGGCCTAGTTGTGCTGCGCCGCATTCCGAACGTTGTTTAAAGCGACATATACCGGTATTGTGGTATGAACATCCCACTGCACAGTATATGCCGCCAAACATAAACAGAAGGTGTTCAAGTCCCGCCTCGGCCTGACCCCCACCACACTCACTCGGTCTCCCAGTTCCCTGCAATCAGGTGACTGGTGACTTTGTTTCCGCAGCCAACGAGCCCCTTGTTAAACACGCTCGCCTGCACACAAACACCATTTTCACTGCGACCCAGCGCACTCGCTGTACCGTGCCACAAATGCAATGCACGTGCCCACTATACAGTGCACACCGCCAAACATAAACACAATCCCCACAATGATACAAGCACAAAGCAACTGGGCTACCGGGTCCCTATTACCAAGCGGCCCACCCCCGATTCTAATTCAACCCCTAGCTTCACAAGCCCAGGCCTGGCAGGCCATTTCCGGCTTATCAAATTGGGTGTTGAACATAATAAAACAAGGTTACTCGCTACAGTTCGCTCGCAGACCCCATGCTTTCATGTTATGGTCGAGAGCTCAGTGAGAAGCAGTGTAAGTCGCGTGCTTGATTAGAGTGGAATCAGACAGAAAAGCAGTTGTACCTGAGAGCGGCTCAAGTGCTAGGTATCCTGATTATGGGTCTGGATATGTTATCCAGAGGACGCCATCTCTCCAGGGGAATGGCAAGTACACTCGCTCAGTCAAGCGAGTGGGTAATTTACACGCACTCTCCGCTAGTGTGTCCTGTCTTGAGTTTGGCCCTAACGACTCCAGGGTCGTCCTCAAACCAAGACATAGTTACATTCCTAAAGTGTTTTCCACTCCCTTCAGGGGACGGATCATTTCGCTATCAGCCCTGCCTGCGTCACAAGATGAAATAGACTCAAATCTGCTTTGCCCAGTTACAGCACTGAGGCTATACCTGCCCCTTCCAGGCAGTTGGAAGAGCTCTTTGTGTGCTTCGGTGGCCGCACTAAGGGTTGCACTGTCATGAGGCAGAGACTGTCACATTGGACAGTAGACACTATTTCTCTGACATATAAGTCTAAGGCTCTCGTTTGCCCTACAGGCATCAAAGCTCACTCCACTAGAGGCAAGGCCTCGTCATGGGCATGTTCACGTAGCATACCTTTTGGAAGATATCTGTGCGGCGGCAGGCTGGGCCTCTCCTACCATATTCATTGGATTTTATAACTTGGAAGTCCCCATTTTACAAGCCGGGACCCTGTCCATTTAATGTATTGTCATTCTTTCTTTGGCCCGATTTTCTTCCGGCCTTATCACACTCAACAACCCATGCCGCCTGTGCAGCCGAACTGCGTTTTAAATAGATACTTTATAGAATAAAGTTTTTGCTTTATATTCTTGAGAAAAGGAGCATTCCCCATACGCAATACTCGTTCCCTCTCTCGGGGAATCGAGTTTACACGAGTAACCGAGTGCGTTATCCAGCTTTTTGTTTTCATACTGTCAAATTCTTGACCAGCACCTGCATTTCATACTCCACCGTGGAAACACTTTCTAATATGGCATGCTATTTAAGAAATAATAGCAGCCATAGTAACCATTGAAAGTCACAAATTCACAAGTGCTTTTTTGTAATAAATGGTTCTCCAGTATATACCAGGAGAAAATTTAGTATTTGTTTTTCGCTGGAGCTTGCCAGGAATGTGCAGTTAGTGAAATGTGAATTTGTTGATTTTGTATAACTGTTACTATCTCTGTTTTGTATCTTTTTGCTGTAGGCATTGATCGAGGCATTTATCAGGGACAATCTGACGTTCAGTCTACCCAACAGCTTCAGACATTCAATTCAGCTAGAGCTGTTGCACAAGCTTCAACAAGGGTGAGACATGGCTTGGCTTGATGCTTTTTAAATGCTTAATGGATAATTTACATGTGTATTCAGGGTTCAAAATTACTGGGGCATATTACAAAAACTTCCTATCTTAAGTCTTAACTTAAGATATAAGTTAATTTAGGATTTTTCATTTCTTATTACAGAAGCAAATCTTAACTTTATTTAGGATTCTTATCCTATCTTAAAAAATGGTATCTGTAGTTAGGAAATCTTAAACCACTCCATCGAGTTCGATAATAAACTGTCAGGTCTGTCACTAAGCAACCAACAATGCTTCTGAGGTAAACCTCAAATCAAAGTGAAGAAGAAACAACGTGCATTTAATTTCAGTGTGGCAGAGTTTTAAATTTTGATAAGCGCCGTTGAAAAGTTAAAGCCTGTTATATAAATTGCCTTTTGCAAAAAATAAATAAAAAGTTAAATTGTATGGCGTTGTCACTTGAAGAAAGAGCGGTTACCGAAGGCTTTTTACTGTGTACTGTGATTTAAAATAAAGTTAAATTTACTGTTGGATTTTAAAAAGGTTTGACGTTAGGACATGAGTTAAGATTGAAGTTAGGACTAAAGTTAAGACCATTTTTAGGATTTTTTTTGTTAAGTTAGCATGCTTCTATGATACCCGTTTCCTATCCAAAGTTAAGATAAGAATATGCACTTAAGAAATGTCATTCTGTATTAATAGCCTGTCCTAAATTAGGTCCTAACTGAAATTGCCATGCTTCCCAAACAGATAAGATAGGATTATAAAGTTAAGATGTTTCTGTAATACGCCCCCTGGACAGCATTGGAGACTCTCAGTCACTACTTAAATGTTAAGTAAATAAGCATAGAATGTGTTTAGTACTTACAATGAAAGCCTGTCAAGCAAGAAGGCAACCCTGCGAATGATTTTTTAAGAAAACAACAGTACATTATAATAAATGCATTCTTTTGTCTCCATTCTTTTTTTTTAAACCAGAAATGAAATTTATACAAAAAGTTTATACCAAATTCTTATTTCATAGAAATTATATTCAACTTGTTTATACTGACACTTGTCAACCCACCTAATACACGTGGATTTCAGCAGTGGCGTGTAACAGTCACTCCCACTAGTCAATTTGGTGGGTTTTTAGAATGAAGCATGATGCTTTGAATTTTTTACCTGTGTGCAGCTTATGCATTTCTTCCAACATCTCACAGCAGCTTTGTTCAATGGAAATGCTGCTCTACAAGAACTCTGCATGTGCTGTTTGTTTGGGCATCCATTAACAAGGAATTATGGAATGCATATACAGTCTGATGCGTTTTGTGTTTCATAGCAAAGTGTTGCACTATTATCATTTACATGCGTGAAGTTTGTTTCAGCACCTTGGTTAACAAATCCATCTCTGCATATGCTAATTTTGGGTTGCTAAAACTGTTCATCTAGGAACACAATGTGTGCCATTTCACCAGATTTGTATAAAAACATTTATAAACTGATCAGAGATGCAGCCAATAGGCCCATGATCACTCTGGATGAACTGCAGAGATCTACAGCTGAGGTGGGAGACTCTGTCCATAGGACAACAATCAGCCGTATACTGCACAAATCTGGCCTTTATGGAAGAGTGGCAAGAAGAAGGCCATTTCTTAAAGATATCCATGAAAAATGTTGTTTAAAGTTTGCCACAAGCCACCTGGGAGACACACCAAACATGTGGAAGAAGGTGCTCTGGTCAGATGAAACCAAAATAGAATTTTTTGGCAACAATGCAAAATGTTATGTTTAGCGTAAAAGCAACACAGCTCATCACCCTGAACACACCATCCCCACTGTCAAACATGGTGGTGGACACCAACTGAAATATTTCAAGTCTTTTATTGTTTTAATACTGATGATTTTGGCAAACAGCTCATAAAAAACCCCAAAATCTCAAAAAATTAGCATATTTCATCCGACCAATAAAAGAAAAGTGTTTTTAATACAAAAAAGTCAACCTTCAAATAATTATGTTCAGTTATGCACTCAATACTTGGCCGGGAATCCTTTTGCAGAAATGACTGCTTCAATGCGGCGTGGCATGGAGGCAATCAGCCTGTGGCACTGCTGAGGTGTTATAGAGGCCCAGGATGCTTCGATAGCGGCCTTAAGCTCATCCAGAGTGTTGGGTCTTGCGTCTCTCAACTTTCTCTTCACAATATCCCACCAATTCTCTATGGGGTTCAGGTCAGGAGAGTTGGCAGGCCAATTGAGCACAGTAATACCATGGTCAGTAAACCATTTACCAGTGATTTTGGCACTGTGAGCAGGTGCCAGGTCATGCTAAAAAACGAAATCTTCATCTCTATAAAGCTTTTCAGCAGATGGAAGCATGAAGTGCTCCAAAATCTCCTGATAGCTGATTGCATTGACCCTGCCCTTGATAAAACACAGTGGACCCACACCAGCAGCTGACATGACAGCCCAGACCATCACTGACTATGGGTAGTTGACACTGGATTTCAGACATTTTGGCATTTCCTTCTCCCCAGTCTTCCTCCAGACTCTGGCACCTTGATTTCTGAATGACATGCAAAATTTGCTTTCATCCGAAAAAAGTACTTTGGACCACTGAGTAACAGTTCAGTGCTGCTTCTCTGTAGCCCAAAGGTGGCTTGACCTGGAGAATGCTCGTTGGGCTGTTGCCCATTTCCTGCACACTCCTGTGCACGGTGGCTCTGGATGTTTCTACTCCAGACTCAGTCCACTGCTTCTGCAGGTCCCCTAAGGTCTGGAATCGGTCCTTCTCCACAATCTTCCTCTGGGTCCGGTCACCTTCTCGTTGTGCAGCGTTTTTTGCCACACTTTTTCCTTCCCACAGACTTCCCACTGAGGTGCCTTGATACAGCACTCTGGGAACAGCCTATTTGTTCAGAAATTTCTTTCTGTGTCTTACCATCTCGCTTGAGGGTGTCAATGATGGCCTTCTGGACAGCAGTCAGGTCGGCAGTCTTTACCCATGATTGCGGTTTTGAGTAATGAACCAGGCTGGGAGTTTTTAAAAGCTTCAGGAATCTTTTGCAGGTGTTTAGAGTTAATTAGTTGATTCAGATGATTAGGTTAATAGCTCGTTTAGAGAACCTTTTCAGGATATGCTAATTTTTTGAGAATTTTGGGTTTTCATGAGCTGTATGCCAAACTCATCAGTATTAAAACAATAAAAGACCTGAAATATTTTAGTTGGAGTGCAATGAATCTAAAATATATGAAGGTTTAATTTGTATCATTACATTGTGGAAAATAATGAATTTTATCACAATATGCTAATATTTTTAGAAGGACCAGTATATGTGTGTTGCTTTTGTACAAATTGACCTGAAGTGCCGCTGAAATATATTTCTAATCAAGATTTTTTTTACACGAAATGGCTCATTTTAATCCCAACAGCTTTTGTAGTAATGTTTCAGTGCAAAACAAAACTATCAAAAAGTATTCTAATATGCACAGCTTAGTGAAGCCCATTGAGTCAATTTTTGCAAAGACATAAGTGTTGTTGCCTGGTCATATGAGCTTCACCTGTGACTAATAATGGATCAATTAGGTCTCAGGTGTGTATAAAAAGAACCCCAGTACACTAGACCTTCACATCAACTGCAACTAGACCTCTGCAAACATGCTTAAGATTCACCCTGGGACTAAAGTTTTTATTATCAAGAGGCTGAAGACCAGATCCACTGCTGATGTTGCTGACACCTTCATTGTGTCTCAACGTCAAGTACAGAGGATGATGAAAAAAAAGATTTGAAGAGATTAGAGACTTTTTTGACAAGCCCAGGCCAGGCAGACAACTGCTCGAGAGGACTGTTGGTTGGCTCGAAAATCCAAGGCCAGCCCATTTTCCACTGCAGCAGAGCTTTACAAGACCTGGTCACCTGAAGTCCCTCTGTCAACCAGAACAGTTTGTCAGATTCTGTCTCGAAATAACCTCCATTGTCTAATCAGTGCCCAGAAGCCAGCACTAAACAAAAGACAATTGAAAAACTGTGTGGGATTTGCCAAGGCCCACAGCCTGCTAAAAGATGGATGCTAGAAAAGTGGCAGAAGGTGGATTTTTCAGATGAATCTTCTGTTGAATTACACCACAGTCGCTGCAAATATAGCAGGATACCCATTGGAGCCTGCATAGAGCCAAAATTCACCCAGAAAACAGTGAAGTTTGGAGGCAGAAAAATCATGGTCTGGGGTTACATCCAGTATGGGGGTGTGCAAGATCTGCAGGGTGGAAGGCAGCATCAAAAGTCTAAAATACCAAGAAATCTTATATTCACAACCATAAAAGAGGCCAAATTCTGCAGCAGGATGGTGCACCATCGCATACTTCCATCACCACATAAATTCCTCAAGGTGAAGAAGATTTAAGATGCTCCAGGATTGACCAGCCCAGTCACCAGACATGAACATCATTGAGCATATGTGGAGTAGGATGAAAGAGAAATCATGGAAGACGAAACCAAAGAATATTGAGAAACTCTGGGAGGCATGCAAGACTGCTTTCTTTTCTATTCCTGATGACTTCATCAATAAATTGTATGAATCCTTGCCAAACCGCATGGATGCAATCCTTCAAGCTCATGGAATTCATACAAGATATTAAATTTGGATTTCACAGCACCACTACTTAATTTACTGACATATTTTTGTATTTGCAGTAAAAAATTGCAATTTCTGTCTAGGCAACAACTTTTGTCTTGCCAAAATGTGACCTTTCTGTCTTGATTAAATGATAAATCTTTTTTCAGTGAAACTAATTTATTTCAGTGCATTAAACTCATATATTTGGGAGGGTTTTAGCTTTTCATATAAGCTATTTCTGACACCAATTGATTAATTAAAAGTCAGGTTAATAGCAGGTGTTTCTACAAAATAGATAAGCGACAAGACTATATAATATTAGGGCTGGGCAAGTTAACGCATTATCGCTTTAACTCATTAATTAATTAATGCAGACAATTATTTTATCGCGCATTAACGTTATTTTATATTGAAAGCCTGTTGCTCACTGCCTCTGAATACACATACAGACAAACCATTGGTCACAGGAGAATACAGCTGTCTGTAAGGCTTGACATTCTTTGTATGAGACAAATCAAATATTAAAATAACCAGAAACGCGAGAATGATTCAGATTTTGTTGTTATTATTATATTCAATGTAAACAGCAATTGATAATGGAGTGTGTATCTCTGCCTCTGGTAACAAGTCGCGTTGAGGCTCGCGCTGCCTGTCTCTTTGTGAGAGACAATCATGGAGAAATCAAAACAAGTGAGCAGCAATATAAACTCATAGAAGAAACATGCTGGGGTAAAACTGAGTTTTTTTTTGTAGTTGTTGATATTTATGATTTATAATATTGTTAATAACACAAGTCGACTTTGCAGTCGTGAATGGTGTAGCCTAGTTCAATAAACAAAGAGCCTAATTAAAATTAAGTTACTTAAATTTTAGACCCAAACAACCTTTTTTGTTCCGTTTCACCCATGATTTCACCGACGAAAATAGTTCCAAAAGAAAGCAACACTCAGTGCGGTTTTTTGTTACTGAATGATTCAGTGTTTTTAATGAATTATTTGAATGAACGACTCGATAACTCACTTATGAAATTGATCACTTGCTGCCCCCTATTGGCGGTTATGTTTAAAAGTATGATTGCATGTTTTTATTTAGAACATCAATCTTAGAACATTATTTATTCCAGCTGTTTTTTTTTTTGCAGTTTAAATTATTTAATTTGATTGGTAACAGCCTATAGTGTCTTTACTATTATAACTGAATTTCTCAATCAAATGTAAGAATTTAACATGAAAGATGATGCATGCATTTAACAAGATTTAAAAAAAGGCCTTTATAAAAATTTAATAATGCCCTGGGGTGAATATTACAAATATGCAGATTTAAGTAGGCCTATGTAAAAGCTGACAGAACACTGATGAGAATATTGTAACACCTATCCTTTTTATTTTAGTTTAAGTATTACATGTACTGAGGGACCACACAGAATAATTTTGCTCATGAGTCAGATGTATTAAGTATAATGGCATAAATACAGAGATTTAACATGATACACATCCCAATTGGTAAATAGAGAACAACAAACAGTCCAGCACCCCAACCCACAGTCTTTCTTTTAGGACCAGTTAGGACCATAAGCTTTACTCAGTCTTTGTGCAATTTATAATTTGAGAAGATATTACTTCAAAGGTCAGGATGATTCCACCACTAAGTTCATCTGGAAGAGAAGGCCTCAATGTCTGAAACATAGCTTTGGTCTACCGCCAGGTAACAGTCAAACAGTAGTTGAAATCAATTCTCTCCATTCCATCTTCTCAGTTGTATAATCCCCCAAGTACTCCATAACTGCCCAGAACACAAACCCTCTGTAGAAACATTCAAACAAACAAACAAACAACCCATAACTATATACTACAAACCATAATTAGCAAAGAAAAATAAAAATAAATAATTACTTACAGATGAGCTTAGAACTATACAGTTCCTCAACCAGGGCAAAAGCCATGAGGTAAGCATCTCCGTGAAGGTAGAGGATCAACTTCCTACTCCTTTCTCCTTCTCCTATCCCTTAAATAGGTAGGCCCTAGCATGTTTCCAACCAGAGCGCCCCCTAATGCTCAGGCGAATATTAGCACTGCTTTACTGAGAAGCTATTAGTAACAGAAAAACTGTTACATACCCCTCCCCTTAAAGAATATGTTTAAGCAGTTCCATAAAACTTTTTCATCTTTTCCACATGAAAAGTTTCAATTCGTTTTGTATCATTCAACATTACTACTTGGTAATTAACATTTTTTTCAACTTTTTAAGAACTTTAGCTGGCCCTTGCCATTTCGGCGCCAGTTTTGCCATATAGGAGTCCGAGGCTCGAGACAGAGGGTGAGTACGTATCCATACCAAGTCTCCTTCTTTGAATGACTCACGTTTCCTTCTTCGGTTATAGTACCTTGCTTGTCGTTCTTGAGCTTGACTAGTCTTCTCTTTTACTCGTTCAAAGAGTTGTTTCTGCCTCTCAACATTACCATAGGCCATATGATCAGGACTAGGCGGGTTTCGTAGGAGTCGTTCCATGGGGCCTTTTAATTTTCTACCCAAAGCAATCTCGGCGGGGGTCAGACCTGTACTTTCCTGCCACGCCGTATTTATGGCATACCGGAACTCGGATATCCATCTATCCCATTGTCTGTGATTGTCCTTAACAAAGGAAGATATCATAGCCTTGAGAGTTCGATTGGTTCTTTCAGTTATATTAGTTTGTGGATGGTATGCTGTCTTTAGCTTCTGAATAATCCCCCAGCGCTTACATGCATCATTCAGAAGTTGTGCTGTAAACTGTGGCCCACGGTCTGAGACTAAGTATGTGGGTGTTCCCCATTGAGTGAAGATCTCTTTTATCAAGACATTAACAATGAGATGAGTCTTGGCAGATCTCAGCGGAAATAATTCTACCCATTTACTGCAGTAGTCCACCACCACCATCAAGTATTCATTAGACTGAGAACTCTTTGGGAAGGGACCCATAAGATCAACCCCTAACATGTGGCCTGGCTCCACTACGGGTGTTGACTGCAGGTGAACAGACAGCTTGGATATTCTCGGTTTATAAATCTGGCAAGTCTGACACGCTGTACAAAAACTCCAAACATCCTTGCGTATCTCTGGCCAGTAAACAACATTGAGTAAGCGCCTCAATGTCTTCATCCGCCCCAGATGTCCACTCAAGGGATTGGAATGAGCAAACTGTAAGAACTTCTCTCTTAATACCAATGGTATAATTACCTGCATAGTTTCCCCTTGATGTTGATTGGGCACACAACGAAATAAATAATCATTTTGAACGACATAATGAATACGTGTTGGGTCTGTTACAGGTAACTTTGCAGCTTCCCACAAAGGCTGAAGTAAGGGATCTTGCTTCTGAGTAATTCCAATTTCATCCCAGCTGACCGGTAAATCCGATCCAGTGGTTGTTGCCTGACATATAGCTATTTTACCTTTGACTTCTTGGAAAGGTATACTCCTAGAGAGTGTCTGGTACTACATTACATTGCCCCTTTCGATATCTGACTGTGAAATCAAAGATTTGTAATCTCAGAGCCCACCTAGTCAATCGAGAAGTTGGTCGGGGATGATTGAAAACCCACGTCAGGGCAGCATGATCTGTAAATACCGCAAAATGTTTCCCTTCCAGATAGTGTTTCCATTTCTCGACTGCCCAAACCACTGCCAAACATTCCTTTTCAGGAGTGGAATAGGACTTCTCAGCTCCATGAAGCAGTTTCGAAGCATATGCTATAACGTGTTCATCTCCATCATGATCCTGAGTCAACACAGCTCCTAGGCCGACATTGCTGGCATCTGTCTGAACTTTAAACATTTTTGTGAAGTCAGGTGGTACCAAAACAGGTGTTTTTTGAAGAGCAATTTTCAGTTTGTCAAAAGACTGTTGACATTCCATGGTCCACTCCCATGCACTGTTCTTGCACTTCAGAGCATGTAATGGTGCAGCAATCGCCGAAAAACGTGGAATAAACCTATGGTACCAACCAGCAAGACCTAAAAAGCGTTGTACCTCTTTCAGCGTTGTTGGGACAGGGACATTCTGGACCGCCTCCACTTTGGTAGTTTCAGTGCGCACTCCTTCAGCAGATACCACATGTCCTAAGAAAGTGATGGATCCTTGGAGCAGATTGCACTTCTTCAGGTTCAGACTCAAACCAGCCGCTTCTAACAGGTCAAAGAGCTGTTTAAGGTGTTCAAAATGGTCTTGAATACTCTTTGAATAAATTACAATATCATCTAAATAGATGAAACAGAATTTACCAAGACATTCTCTTAATATGGTATTCATCAGGCGTTGAAAAGTTGCAGCCGAGTTTCTCAGTCCAAAGGGTAGACACACAAATTCATACTGGGCATTTTTAGTTACAAACGCAGTCTTGGGAATACTTTCCTCATCCATAAGCACCTGCCAGTAGCCGCTTTTGAGATCTAATGTGCTGAAAATTGAAGCACCATACATGGATTCCAGTATGTCTTGGATTTCTGGCATGGGAAAGCCATCTAAAGGTGTCTTGGCATTTAAAGCTCTGTAATCAATACAGAAACGCATAGTACCATCCTTCTTGGGGACAAGCACTATAGGAGCTGCCCATGGAGAAGTTGATGGTCGGATTATCCCTTTTCCCAACATGTTGGTAATTTCCTGATCAATAAACTGTTGTTTGGACACAGAAACAGGGTAGGCCCTTTTGCGAACAGGAATCTCATCTGAGGTGTGAATCTGATGTCGGATCACCGAAGTTTGGCCCAGGGATTCAGTGCAAACCGTAGGCCGATCAAGCATTAAGGCTTCTAGCTGGCATTTCTGAGCTCTAGGAACTTCTGCTTGACTTACCAGTCCTTTAATGATTTCTAATGTGGAGGAAGACACTTGAGCTAAAGGTAATGCCAAATGTAGACTGATGGTTGCTGAAGAAGCATATAGCAGGAATGGATGTTTTACCTCCGTTTCTTCAGAAAGCATATAGGTCTTCTCTTTGAAATCAATCTGGATTCCCGAATCCATCAAAAACTCTAGGCCAAGTATAATGGGTAGGTTTAGATCTTGGTCCCTCATCACATAGGCTCTGAATGGATATTGATGTCCATGTAGCGTACAACTCCAGCTTACCTTTCCTAAGGCTGTCTGTACCTGACCATTAGCAAGTGAGAAAGTCTGACCTCTACTGGACTGCCACATTTCAGTACGGGGCTTAATTTTTTTCCAGTAAGACTCCTGAAGCAAAAAATATGTACTACCTGTGTCCAAAACTGCTTGACATCTATAGTCCTTGATGGTGATTGAAAGGGATAATGGGTCAAGCTGCTTTTCCACATTTCCTGACACCACAGCAATATGAGGGTTTGATTGCCATCCTTTTACTGTTTTATTGGCTCCATTCACCTTAGCCTGATGTTCTGCTTGTCTCTGTCTCCAATAAGCTCTTTCCTCACTAACATCCCTTTCCACTAGGGTTCCCACCCGTACCATCTCGTCCACTGTAGAGACTGTGCCTCTGAGTATGCTGGCGACACGAGGATTACAGTTTCTAAGGGTAGCTTGGAGTATTTCCCGTTCTGACATGGAAGGTTTCAATCGCAGACATAAGGCTCGATACTGATAAGCAAATGTTCGAATACTTTCAAGTCCTTGTTTCCGTTCTCTAATTCTTCTTTCAACCTCAACTTCATAGTCATCAGGCAAAAAAGATTGTAAAAATGTCTTCTTGAATTGCCCCCAAGTTCTTACCACCTTCTTCTCTGCAAGCCACCAATCCTTGGCTGTATGAGTTAACACAGAAGGCATCATAGGTAATATCTCAGCATCATTAAGTGGTTGAATTGCAAGGTACTCATCACATCTCTCAAGGAATGACATAGGGTCTTCTCCCTCCAAACTGCCAAACCTTGGGAAATCCATCTTGATTGGAGTTTTAAAATGTATAGGATGGGTCGGAGTATCTGTGGGTAGTGGTGGACTGAAGTGAGGTGTAGATTTCACAGTGTGGGTAGAGTGAATTAAAGATTTCAACTGAACATCTCTTCGTGACATACAATCCATCATTGCTTGTCCTACTTGCTGTATACTCTTTTCTAAGATTTCTTTTACCTGTTGGCATTCAAACTTGAGTTCATTGGGCAATGTCTCCTCCAATCGCTTGATCCGTTTATGATGGTCCTTCTGCTGGGAAAAGAGGTTCTGTACCTGCTCCTCCATAACAGTCAACCTGTGATTTTGCTTATCAATATCATGCTGCACGTCATTAGAAAACACACCAAAAGATTTCTCCAGATCATCTATTTTAGACTCTATTTTGCTCACTCTTGATTCCCAACTGGAAGGATCTTCTGCTGGAGGAGGTGGTGGAGGTGGTAATGGCAAGTATTGAGAACTGTCTTCATGCCCCCCATCCTCTACTTCATTATCCAGATATAAATGACTGAGAGATTGAATAAGGTCTTGCACTGGTTCTCGTCTGATAGTGAAAGGTGCAGTGGAATAGTCTGGTTCTGAAGTATTCTCACCCTCTATCTCATCACATCGGTTAGCCATTGTGTGTCAATCTTATAAATCAATTATAAAGGTGAACCTAGTCACTCAATGTTCTGGCTCAACCCCAAAGTTCACTTAAACCTTCATACATTAAACACCAGGACTCATAAGAAGCAAAATCAGTCTGGTCAAAACCAAATTAACCCTCTACGTTCTACAATTTGGTTTTAGGTTTTACCTTTCAAGTCCCTGTTCGCGCACCATTTTATGTAACACCTATCCTTTTTATTTTAGTTTAAGTATTACATGTACTGAGGGACCACACAGAATAATTTTGCTCATGAGTCAGATGTATTAAGTATAATGGCATAAATACAGATTTAACATGATACACATCCCAATTGGTAAATAGAGAACAACAAACAGTCCAGCACCCCAACCCACAGTCTTTCTTTTAGGACCAGTTAGGACCATAAGCTTTACTCAGTCTTTGTGCAATTTATAATTTGAGAAGATATTACTTCAAATGGCAGGATGATTCCACCACTAAGTTCATCTGGAAGAGAAGGCCTCAATGTCTGAAACATAGCTTTGGTCTACCGCCAGGTAACAGTCAAACAGTAGTTGAAATCAATTCTCTCCATTCCATCTTCTCAGTTGTATAATCCCCCAAGTACTCCATAACTGCCCAGAACACAAACCCTCTGTAGAAACATTCAAACAAACAAACAAACAAACAACCCATAACTATATACTACAAACCATAATTAGCAAAGAAAAAGAAATAATTATTTACAGATGAGCTTAGAACTATACAGTTCCTCAACCAGGGCAAAAGCCATGAGGTAAGCATCTCCGTGAAGGTAGAGGATCAACTTCCTACTCCTTTCTCCTTCTCCTATCCCTTAAATAGGTAGGCCCTAGCATGTTTCCAACCAGAGCGCCCCCTAATGTTCAGGCGAATATTAGCACTGCTTTACTGAGAAGCTATTAGTAACAGAAAAACTGTTACAATATTACTACAGAATCAATATATGTATACCACCAACCCCAATTGTATAGTACATACAATTTGCTATGTACTCTACCTGATAGGCCCGAAGTTAATCAATATCAAATCAAATTGTGAAATTTGTGACAATGCCCAGCGCTTTAGTCTAAATTGTTTTTTACTTGAAGCAAATGTTATCTTTTACCTTTATTTTCTTGTCAGAGTGCACCAAAATGTTATAATGTTATAATGTTATGATCTAGACATATCCTGTTTGTTTTTTTAATATCTAACCAAACAAAATTTGGCTATGATTGAGGCTCTAGACATATCCTGTTTGTTTTTTTAATACCAAACCAAACAAAATTTGGCCTGGCAGTGGCATATAGTATTGGTTTTATATTTAATTTGATTAAATGAATGTTTAAGTTGATATTTAAAATAAATATTGTAACTGTTACTAACTTTTAACTGCTGTAAAAAGCACCTTAATTGTTTAAAGTGTTTGCAAACCATATGTTATTGCACTTTTGTTCATATAGCAGCACTTTTGTATCCATTATTGAATTTTGCACATACTGCGATTAATCATGATTAATCACAGAAAATCATACGATTTAAACATTTTAATCGTTGTCCCAGCACTATACGCAATAATATCATATAAGAATATAAGTATATAATAAGTCACATTTTATTTCATTGGTTGATCATGGGTGGTTTAGCTGTTCAAATGTTTAGGGACTCGTGAACTGTCACAAAAAAACTATCGTGGATCATCTAGGTTAATGACACGGTATTAAGAATCAAGCATATGTAAACTTTTGAACCAAGACATTTTTACTCCGTACAACATTTCTAAACCCTGGGTTAATATTCTTATTCTTATTTGCATTTTGCATATTTGTCAGTGTCCTTGATTATACTGCAGCACAATACCTGTTTACATAAAGGCACTAGCAATTGCGCATCCTTGTATTATGTATTGCAGACTGCACTGTCATGTTTTTCCTGATTATATTTTTAATTTATATTTATAATTAAATTAAAACCACTTGATATTTTCCCTCTCAAATGCCAGGGTTAAGCGCAGTGTGTAAAGCCCTTTAGACAAGTAGACCCATCTAAAAGATCAAATACCAAATATATATATTTTTTTTTACTGAAGAATTTGTGTAAAAACTTACCTGAGTGTCCATAGATATACATAATAACTGGTTTACAGTAAATTGTTTGTTTGTTGAGACAAGCCAGCATATGGTAAATGACATGCCACAAGTTTAGAGCTTGTTGTATTTAAGCCTAAAATATTCCTTTAATGGGTGTTTGTTTATATGACAGGGACAGGGCTCTGGAGGAAGTATGTCAAAAACTGTGTGTGTGTAATGCTGTAAGAGATGCACTAGAGGGTGGTGTCCCTTGTGTGTCCTTCCATCAGCTGCTTCTCAAACCCAGGAAAAACACCATCAGCTTTCTGCTGGAGGTATAAACACTGCTGCATCACTGAATCATACATATTGCACACTCCATTCTCTTAATTGCTCTTAACTACATTGTGGCTCTAAACTGATCTAGTTCACATGGTCTTTTTTTTAAATTAAATTATCTTTTACGCTCAGTACTCTATCATGTCTTTAGGTGTGTTCAAGGTCATTGGATAAGGAGCACCTTTCAGAGATGAGAAAGAGGAGAATGGCTCTTTTCATCAAGTGAGAGCTTTTTAAATTTTCAAATGTTCTGTATATATTTTGTTTGCGTTCACATGCTTTTTAAGGGTGGATTTGTTTAAAGTGGATTCTACCACAATAATAATCTTTTTTTCTCTCGATATTGAAGTATAAATATTACCGTATTATACTTTTGTTTTTTGCCATTTAAAAATAAATAAAAATAAAATATTTATTTTATATAGAGCCATTAAATGTACATCTCAAAGCGCTTTACAGAAACAGATAAGACAAAATACACAATACATGCATAAGTGAAAAATTAATAAAAGAGCAAAAGAATATAAAATCAAAAACTATATAAAATTGATAATGTTCAGTTAAAAGCTACCCAAAAAAAGGAGTTTTAATGCGAGATTTAAAAATGCATAGTTTGAGCATGCCTTAAATTTCTTCAATTTTGATTGAGACTCCATAATTGAACCGTCAACGGTTAAGGTAACCGACCCAGCATTATGTAGTTGATGTATGAGACATCCATTCGTGTATCTTGGAAATACACTCAACAGGCACAATTTCATTAGGTTTTAAATGCATGTAGATCTGAGTATCGTCTGCATATATACAACATTTTAGACCAAGAGATCTCAAAAGCTGACCAAGAGGAAAAATATAAATGTTAAAAAGCAAAGGGCCCAATATTGATCTCTGAGGAGCTCCAGATTGCACAACACCGAGTGCAGTATCAGAAACCCCAAAGACAGTTTCTAAATAAATAATTATATCAATGATTTACAGTGTCAAAAGTAGCACCAAGATCTAGAAGAATCAAAATCGAAAGACAGCTAGAATCTAAACCAATTCAAAAATAATTAGTGACCTTAACCAGAGTTCATGTTTTAAAAACATATTTTAGTCTTCACTAATATATTTTTAAATGGTCTCATTCTGTAACAATTATTCATATTCCAAGATCTCTCTGTTAATTTGAGCTCTGAGCTAGCCTTTCCCCCCCAGAGATTTTGAATTTTCTTTTTTGTTTACACTCTAGGACTGTTTGTGACCGGTTGGAGGATGTTTCTCTGGCCTTCATGGTGTCATCTCATAAACTCTTTAATGAACTTCTTCAAGATGAGGAGATGATGATCCTGATAGAGCAGATGAGGAAGAGCTCAGCCACAGTCAACCTCAGTGCCAAACCACTGCCCTCATTCTATGATATACCTGGTACATCCTGATGGGCAGACATTTAATTGTGACAATATATCAATAATTGTATGATATGAATAGCTGTGCTTGCTTTTGTTGTGGTGTGCTATTTATGTCTTGTTTTCAACAGTGTCTGCCAGTGTGAATATCAGCCAGCTTGAACAGCAGCTTATTCTGTCATTGGATGCTCGACATATCCGACAAATCCTCATTGAGCTGCATGGGATGGCTGAACGACCCTTCTGGAGGGTTAACAATAAGGTTGGAAAATACTTCAAATCAAGTAACTTGTGAACTGATTTGCAATAACAATTTTAAACAAAGATGCTTTTCATATAACAGTTTTACATTTATAAAAAAAGTATAAATTCTAATTGTTAACATTGTGATTTAACTTTTACAAATTTTATTTATTTTTTACTCAATGTAGTTTACAACTGTTTTTTTCTGTAGTGGGAGGTTCCTGTTGACTATGTAAACGTAATACTAGGAATTAAAGACAACCTGACACGAGACCTGGTGTACATCCTCTTGGCCAAAGGTCTACACTGCATCAGTATAAAGGTGTTTATATGTACAAGAATCACTTTTACACCATATTGTATGTTTACATGTAACGTAGACTAACCATGTTACGTACACTTCTAGCCATACACTGCGCGCCCACAACCACTCCTCCGTTGCTTAGAGCCAGAACAGCATGTTTGTATGATCATTCCCTGGGTGAATACCCATTGGACAGTCTACACTTTGATTGATGTCTTTTGGACCATATTTGAGAAAAGTGGGGAAACATCCTCTGCAGGTGTACGGATTATGATCAGCATTAAAGGTGTTCCGTACAGGCTGATAATGATGTTCCATACTGAGTGCATTGCTTGATTTCAACTACAAAAATTGACATTTTTCTGATCAATTGTGAGCTTTTTGTTTATTTTAACTTTAGAAAACATATACAGGGAGTGCAGAATTATTAGGCAAGTTGTATTTTTGAGAATTCATTTTATTATTGAACAACAACCATGTTCTCAATGAACACAAAAAACTCATTAATATCAAAGCTGTATATTTTTGGAAGTTTTAGTTTTAGCTATTTTAGGGGGATATCTGTGTGTGCAGGTGACTATTACTGTGCATAATTATTAGGCAACTTAACAAAAAACAAATTTATACCCATTTCAATTATTTATTTTTACCAGTGAAACCAATATAACATGTCAACATTCACAAATATACATTTCTGACATTCAAAAACCAAACAAAAACAAATCAGTGACCAATATAGCCACCTTTCTTTGCAAGGACACTCAAAAGCCTGCCATCCATGGATTCTGTCAGTGTTTTGATCTGTTCACCATCAATATTGCGTGCAGCAGCAACCACAGCCTCCCAGACACTGTTCAGAGAAGTGTACTGATTTCCCTCCTTGTAAATCGCACATTTGATGATGGACCACAGGTTCTCAATGGGGTTCAGATCAGGTGAACAAGGAGGCCATATCATTAGATTTTCTTCTTTTATACCCTTTCTAGCCAGCCACGCAGTGGAGTACTTGGAGCATTGTTCTGGAGCATTGTTCTGCATGAAAATTAGTTTTTCTTGAAGGATGCAGACTTCTTCCTGTACCACTGCTTGAAGAAGGTGTGTTCCAGAAACTGGCAGTAGGACTGGGAGTTGAGCTTGACTCCATCCTCAACCCGAAAAGGCCCCACAAGCTCATCTTTGATGATACCAGCCCAAACCAGTACTCCACCTCCTCCTTGCTGGCGTCTGAGTCGGACTGGAGCTCTCTGCCCTTTACCAATCCAGCCACGGGCCCATCCATCTGGCCCATCAAGACTCACTCTCATTTCATCAGTCCATAAAACCTTAGAAAAATCAGTCTTGAGATATTTCTTGGCCCAGTCTTGACGTTTCAGCTTGTGTGTCTTGTTCAGTGGTGGTCGACTTTCTGCCTTTCTTACCTTGGCCATTTCTCTGAGTATTGCACATCTTGTGCTTTTGGGCACTCCAGTGATGTTGCAGCTCTGAAATATGGCCAATCTGGTGGCAAGTGGCATCTTGGCAGCTGCACGTTTGACTTTTCTCAGTTCACGGGCAGTTATTTTGGTCTTGGTTTTTCCACACGCTTCTTGCGACCCTGTTGACTATTTTGAATGAAACGCTTGATTGTTCGATGATCACGCTTCAGAAGCTTGGCTATTTTAAGACTGCTTCATCCCTCTGCAATATATATCACTATTTTTGACTTTTCTGAGCCTGTCAATCCTTCTTTTGACCCATTTTGCCAAAGGAAAGGAAGTTGCCTAATAATTATGCACACCTGATATAGGGTGTTGATGTCATTAGACCACACCCCTTCTCATTACAGAGATGCACATCACCTAATATGCTTAATTGGTAGTAGGCTTTCCAGCCTATACAGCTTGGAGTAAGACAACATGCATAACGAGGATGATGTGGTCAAAATACTAATTTGTCTAATAATTCTGCACTCCCTGTACCTTATATGTAAATACCTTATTTGGTTAAAATGTAAGTTAATTTTGCAGGTTCAATAAGCAGACCATGCAAGTTAGGCATGATTGTGTCGTGATATTGATTATGACATGTGAGTTAAGATTGAGAATTAAGAATAAGAATTAAGATTCCTATTTCAAAGCATTTATTCAACAAAAGGTCATATATTTAATAATTTGTGATAACATAATATTCAGTTTAAAAAGACTGTAATACTGTGAGAAGCATAAATTAAATAAAAATGTAAATTTTCGCTGCTCTAGTTATCGCCCCACACAAGGTGCAGTGAAGTGCAACTTGCCCACCGTCCAATTTCAAACGCAGTGGGCGCACCTAGTTAATTTACTGAAATCTCAGTGGAACAAACTGCTGTGGGGTCTCTGCCTTGATTGGGTGTGAAAGAGGGAGAAATGAAGAAGACACAGATATATAGTTTATGTATGACAAGGATGTATTTATTCAGCGATTGGCTGTAAGATTTAATCTGTACGGAACATCGTTGTGTATGGAACATGGTTAGTCTACGTTACACCAGAAAGTGCGCTTCCTTATTCTTGTGTGTCAATTTTAAATAGATACTTCAAGGTCCTTAGAGGATAAAATGTCAGTGTCAGAACACTTATTAGAATTTGAAGTTTGGGAGCCCACACTTGAAGGGTTACTTCAGAGATTAGCATATGGCTTTGTATCAGTAGAAACCCTGGAGTATATTCGAATGATTGTGCTCCCACCCCTCATATCCCCCTGAGACAAGAGTATTTATGCATTTTATTTCTAGAAAAATTCCTCTGATGATGCAAATATCGTCAATTTACGTCATCTGAGAAATTTGTGGCCAGAGGCTAAAGACTACAGCCAGCAAAGGGACACCGTTTACCTCAGCTCTCATGACGAGAGCTCATTCAGCTCATTCATCACCATGAATGTAATCTGACTCCTGCTGCGTTTGTGCTGTGACACTCCGTCAGCGGCTAAATCACATTATACTGAACAGACACGTTCAGTTTTTAATTGTAGTGTCTTTTCTCTAACTGAACTGATTTTATGAAAATGAACACGGTGGGAAAGTGAACCAGTGAATCAGTAGCAGTGGCTTTGGGAGTGACCTCGTAGGGCAGGGAAGCATCTGGGAATTGTTGTCTTTCATCCCCATGAGACAAAAATACATTTTCTGTCTTTTCTCAGTCTAGAAAGCACCAAATTCAAAAATAATTTCACATTTCTACTACTTTAAAGGCCCAGTTTAAATACAGATTCCTCTTCCCAGCACTGAAGTACCCCTTTAAATGGATAGTTTAGCCATCATTTACTCACACTCAAGTTTTTCCAAACCTGTATGTTTTTTTCTTCTTTTGCTGAACACAAAGGAAGACATTAGGAAGAATGTTTTTAACCAAGCAGATCTCGTTAGCCATTGACTACCATAGTATCCCCCCCCCACCATTATGGTAGTCAATAGCTACCGTGTTCTGCTCGGTTATAAACATGATTTTAAA
The DNA here is from genome assembly GCF_024679245.1 of Pseudorasbora parva. Classification (NCBI taxonomy): domain Eukaryota; kingdom Metazoa; phylum Chordata; class Actinopteri; order Cypriniformes; family Gobionidae; genus Pseudorasbora; species Pseudorasbora parva. The sequence goes on along the minus strand of NC_090190.1, from coordinate 25,676,115 downwards.
TGTCTTCCATTGTGAATTAACCCATTAAATTTGGTCTAATTTTAAATAAGACACATGGCAGATTATTGCTGAAGTAAAAAGGCTATAGAGGTTTTTATTTTATAATTTTTTATAAATGTTTTATATTTTATAAAATCATGTTCAACTCTAAAGCTGCTAGAAAATCAAAGCCATACATAATGGCTGCCAACTCATTCAACACACATTTAGCTTGAAACTCGCAAGATTGACACGGTTCTCACGCTCTCACACCACAAATCCATTTTCTCATGCAGTGAAAAATTGCAAAGCAAAGAGGACACCGACAGCGACAAGACAGAGCAGGTTTCTTTTGATATAAAATAGTCTCTGCGTTCAAATTCTATCAATTTTATTATGAAATTCAAACAATAGTTAAAGCTGCAAGCAGCGATGAAAGGGCCCTCACACCCGAGGCCACCGCCACCCCGCAGCCTCAGGAAAAAAAAGTTAATAGTGAGCAAGATGCATTTAAGCCAGTAAATATAGGAGAAATACAGCAAAGTAATTTTGATGTGCCACACTTCCTTCTGCCAGCAGGTGGCCATTTGACTATACTTGATTATTGCTGTGTAGATGTCTTCAGGTCAGGAGTATTATAAAATGTTAAGTTTAGGGCAGATCAGATATTGAATGTCTGAGTTACAACAGCTTCCTGTTTCTTGGCAATAATCACATACATTAGCACTTAGCCAAGTGTTGTATGATTGAATGTATTTATAGCATGTTTGGTACTAGATGGGATATTTAATTATTTTGATATAGTTTTTTTAGAGTAAATTACAGTGTAAAGCATGCCACTTCCTGTTGCCAGCAGGTGGCACTATGACTAACTGAATATTGGCATGTAGATGCCAGGCCAGGACTTTTATCAAATGTGAAGTTTGGGGCAGATCGGACATTGTATTGCCTGACTTAAAACAGCTTCCTGTGTCATGGTCAAAACATCTGTCTTTGACAGGCTACCACGGACAGATTTTCACAATTTAACATCACCAAGTCCTTAAGATTAGACCAAAGTTACATCTAAATGAGGATACTCATCACAGTGAAAACGGGGCCTTTCTTGTTTCCCACAGGTGGTGCTATGACTGTATCTGAATATTGGCATGTAGATTTATTGAGGCCAGGACTCTAATAAAAGGTGTGAGGTTTGGGGCAGATCACACATTCTATATCCAAATTACAACAACTTCGTTTCATGGCGATTTCAAATAGAAATTTGTCTGGCCCCCACAGACACCCCCTTCGGGGAAAATTTAGGATCTTCACAATTTAACATTGCGGAAGCCTATAAATTAGACTGTGCATATATGATTTTGATATGATTAAATCTCTAAGAGGTGTTTGTTAAAGTACAACGTCTGGAAATGGAAAAATGTGCAACAATTTTGCAAAGGAAATCCAAATGATCTCACTTCCTGTTGGTTTTCAGATTTTGTACCAGCAGACTTTTTTTGTTGATATTTGGCTTTTACATATGTGTACCGAATTTCATACCTGTATGTGAAATGAAGCAGGAGGAGCACTTCGTAAAAAAAAATTTGTAGGTGGCGCTATCAAGCCATTTTGCCATGCCTAATTCTACATTTCTAGATGTCTTCAGGCCTGGACTCTTATCAAACGCGTGATGTTTGGGGCAGGTCGAGCATTGTATGTCCAACAACTGAGTTACAACAACTACCTGTTTTATGGCGAAACATCAAACTTTGTGAGGCTGCCACGGACACGCCCTTGAGGGAAAAAACAAGATCTTCACATTTAATGTCACAAAGGCCTTTAGATCAGACTGTGGAAATATGTTGTTTTGGTTAAATCTCTAGAAGGAGTTCGTCTGAAAAATGGCAAAAACTGCATACATTTTGCAGTGAAAACTAGAAATATCTCACTTCCTGTTGGGTTTTTAGATTCTGCACCTAGGGCCTTTTTTGTAGGTATTGGGCTGTTACACGTGTCTACGAATTTCATATGTGGATGCCATTTTGCCACGCCTAATTCTGAAACCCATAACAGATGTCAATTTTCACCATTTCTGACGTGTGCAAAGTTTCGTGAGTTTTTTTTAGCAGGTTTAGGCCCTAAAAAATGCAATTAATTTGGGAGAAGAGTAATAATAGGCTGCGTCATTACAATAGGGTCCTCACACAATCAGTGCTCAGGCCCTAAATCCCCCTCTCTCTCTCTCTCTCTCTCTCTCTCTCTCTCTCTCTCTCTCTCTCTCTCTCTCTCTCTCTCTCTCTCTCTCTCTCTCTCTCTCTCTCTCTCTCTCTCTCTCTCTCTCTCTCTCTCTCTCTCTCTCTCTCTCTCTCTCTCTCTCTCTCTCTCTCTCTCTCTCTCTCTCTCTCTCTCTCTCTCTCTCTCTCTCTCTCTC